>NC_088224.1:73976309-74086309 GCF_036934945.1 Oncorhynchus masou masou | reverse complement strand
AAATCATCATTAGAAGCGCTTCTCTCTTTCCCTCATTCCCTCTCTCACACATTCTCTCTCTCTATCTCTCTCTTGTTCACCCCTTCTCCCTCTCTCTCTCTCTGTCTCCCCCCTCTCACCTACTCTCTCACCCATCTTCCTCTCTCCCCCACCTGTCTTCTCTACCCCCCCTCTCTCCACCCTCTGTCTCTCTCCCTGTCTCCCTCTCTCTCTCTCTCTCTCACCGTCTCACTCTTTCTCTTTCTACCTATCTCTCTCTCTCTCTCTCACTGTCTCACTCTCTCTCTTTCTATCTATCTCTCTCTCTCTCACCATCTCTCTCTCTCTCTCTCTCATTGTCAGTAACAAAGGACAAATGAGGCACTTTCAAGATCAAACCAACCTCCTCCTAAATCCACCTCGGTCACATTGAAGGGGTTCAGATGGGTTATAGAGTTTTGACTTTGTGAGAACAGCCAGAGAACTGAAGACGGGGCATTAGTAGAGGTGGCCAGGGTTGCCATCTTACGGAGTGAGTGATTGTTATGGGCGAGCGGGCAGGGCACATGGCAGTGCCACAGTGACAGAGACAGAGCACTGCCCTACGCTCACACCACGTCCACTCGGCCCGTAGCCACGGTGACCAGCAGGAACAGGAATCCAGCTGATCCCAGAGCTGCCGGGACAAAACGCTCGAAAACCGCCAGTCTGCCACAAAGTACTCTGGGTTATGGGACCAGGGGTGTTTGTTTTTCATTAACGTTCACTTGGAAAGAAACTCCAGCACACTGCAGTGGTAGAGTTGCTCTTGTCTAAAATTATTTTTTGTTGTTGTCTTGATCTGACTAAGGTGAAAGATACATTTACTTTATTACTATAGATGCAATTATTAGAGTTGTCCTTTATTAGGGATGTGATTGTTCCTTCATGTGTCAGTATATTGTATGTGTTTTTCAGAGCAGAGCTCAGTAAGCATCAAACATCCCTTACTATGCATGCTGAGGAAAGGGAGCTCAGCACCAAGAGCCTAACCCCATCCCAGCCTCCCATAGCAGGGTGTCAGGCCTCATCTCCATAGGGATCAATAGACTACAGTAATAATGGTGATCTATGGAGACAACATCAAAGACAGCCAGTGACCTATCCAGGGCAGGGCCACGTCCACTGACCTTTTGGGGTGTGATCGGAATAAACACTTTTCTTTACCCCCCTATCAGAACCCCCAGTCTCTAGTCCTCATCCCTCCAGGTCCTCTAGCCCCCACCATCCCATCAGACCTCCCCCAGCTCGGGCCTCTCCCTCAGGGGCCTTGATGTGCTCTAACACGGCCCAATGGCCCATGCATGTTAATGCCCAGTGGAGGGAGACAGGGGACAGGAGGGGACTATGACAAAGCAAAGGTGCACAAACACACACACACACACACACACACACACACACACACACACACACACACACACACACACACACACACACACACACACACACACACACACACACACACACACACACACACACACACACACACACACACACACACACACACACACACTCTGTCCCTCTATCATGTCTGGGATCTCCCAGGTGGGCGTGTGGGAGAGCCCCTCCATGTTCTCTAGTCCAGATAGCACTCCAGCCATGGGCTCTGCACAGATCCACAGACAGATAGAGAGAGAGAAACAGGGAAGGACCCCTCTCTCTCCTCATCCCCATGTTAATACTGCTATCCTCCTCACTCCTTTCTCTCATTCCTCTCTCATCCCCATTTCCTCTTTGATCACACCGTAGCAGCCTTGCTCTGTCTCTCCTTTCCTCTCTTGTTGGGTATTCTGGGTGAAAGGGGAGCTTGACGCTCCATTTGAATAAGAATGCATGCATTATTTGATAATCAGAGTGTATTGTAATCCTTGACCCTGGCCCTGCATCTCAAACAGGGATTGGGGATTAGACTGGGGACAGGGCTGCTAGCTAGTCTGTCTGTGTGCTCTCTGCTCTCTGACAGGCTGGCTGACTCTCTCCTGCCTGCCTGCATCCTCAGGGCACCCTTGATCCACTGTAATGAGCAGGGCAACATGCTGTGGTGTGTGTGTGTGTGTGTGTGTGTGTGTGTGTGTGTGTGTGTGTGTGTGTGTGTGTGTGTGTGTGTGTGTGTGTGTGTGTGTGTGTGTGTGTGTGTGTGTGTGTGTGTGTGTGTGTGTGTGTGTGTGTGTGTGTGTGTGTGTGTGTGTGTGTGTGCGTGCGTGTGTGCGTGTATGTGTGCGTGTGTGTGTGCGTGTTAGGGCGGGGGTATGGGGAAGATGGGTTGTGATTATGAAAAGCAGGTGCTGGATGGTCAGGGATTTCATGTACATGGAGCACATTGCTGTGCCCTAGGACACACATATGTGTGTATAGGAAAGGGGGAAAGACTAGCAGCATTTGTGTGTGTGTCTGTTTGTCTTTATGAGAGAGAGAGAGAGAGAGAGAGAGAGAGAGAGAGAAGAGAGAGAGAGAGAGAGAGAGAGAGAGAGAGAGAGAGAGGAGAGCGAGACTTTAGAAAAACACATGACCACAGCTCAGCTATCAGGCATCCTTCTTACAAAAATCGACATGTAGATTCAGCCATGCGAACGTGAGGCCAGCTCTCGTTGTAAAACACAATATTGACATGTATGATAACAGATCCAGGCCGGTGTTTTGTATCCGTCTCCAGACCAATTTAGCCTTCCCAATAACGTTGACAGCTTTCCATTGAAGTGTGCAGAGAGAGAGAGGGATCACTCCCAACATCAGCACACCACATCGCTCTGTCAGACTCAAAAAAACAAAACAACAAGGAAGAGATAAATGGAGGCTACATACATATTGGCAGGCATTGGAAGTTTCCCCCTGAGCACGCTGCCCCAGTGACTGGCTTTTAATAAATGACTTAATTGCTTAATGAGAACGGAATTCTCTAGATGCAACTTTTACTTGTTGACACTCTTTTTTCCATCCCTTCTTTCAGTCCCATCTGTTCTCACAGGCATCGACAAAGGTATTTGGGCTAAATATGCACATTTTTCATTTGGGTTTGGAACGAAAGGTGAGGTTGAGTTAACACAGCATCCATAATGTGAGCTATAAAAAAAGCATTGAGAGACAGTGGGAAAGGTAGAGGTAGAGAGTGGGACGAGAGTGACAGGTAGATGGAGAAAAACAGATAGAATTGAACATTCTGAGCAGGCAATGCACAGGTGAGTCACACACTATTGTTAGCAGCAGAGTTTGAAACATGCCTTTAGTATGTGAGAGCCCAGTGGTCATGTCTCCCTCTTTTTCACACACACACATACATGTACACACTGCCATTCCATTCGCTCTGTTCCAGCCATTATTATGAGTCGTCCTCCCCTCAGCAGCCTCCTCTGCTACTCATCTGTCTTTCTGGTGAATGGTACCGATGCTGAAACACACATGTCTAACATTGCCATCTAGTGGTACTTTTCAATGAATTACCAGACAATACTATTGATAAACTGTATAAATCTACATCTCAAGCACGAGCTTCAAGACAGAAATAGACAATTGAGCTTTCTAGGAAATGTGTATAATAAGTGTGAAAATTGTGCATGGGTTTGTATGTTCTGTACTGTATGTGTTCTATGTCTGTCATTTATGTAAGAGTTTGTGAGAATATGGAAATACTCCGTAAGCTCTCCCCCAAGCCATTGCTGCAAAACATGGCGGGATGAGTCAGAAAAATCTATCTGAGCATCTGAGTGGCCATAGTAGGACGCAGGAAAGGGAATGCAGATTGGGAAGAGATGCTTATCAGACGAAAGCCCAGCCCTGATGGACACACAGCACAGATGGTATTAACATGTATAAACCCCCTAAAACATCCTGTTCCCCTTTCATCATCACTCAAACTTACCATTAGTTGAACTCGGGAGTGCACTTTTATTTTTCCCTATCCTAGCCAGTCGCAATCCACTACCAGCAGCAATCCAACACACAAGCATTCAAAAGCATTGAAAAAAAAATGGTCTCAAGACATGGTCGTTGTGATTTTTATGTTGCTCTCACTCCCTGGTATACAGTGTGATTTAATTTTTTTAACTACACCAACCGTCTATCCCATAATTAGGATACTGTGTTCCTTTACCGCGCTACTACTAGTGTGTTATATTATGGAAGGTCCTATTTTTTACATAGGAATTCTTTATACTCCAATTAAAGTACATACAGCCTTAATGCACGCTCTCCTCTGTCTATTTGTCACTGTCCTTAGTGTCCCCAGTAATAATGTGTGTGTGTCTACCCTTGCCTGCCTGCGTCAGAGCCAGCCTTGCTCCCTGCATGCCTGCCGCCTGTGATATTTCCCTTGTATTTAAAGGGCACAGAAGATCAAGCTTCTGAGAGACACTTTAATTTACTTACTGGCCTTTAAAAGGAACCTCCGATTTGATTTGGCACAGTAATACAGTTAATGGTGTATATCTGTTAAATGGCAATTGTCCACTCCGGTATCGATCATCTCCAAGAGAGCACCTGACAGCGCTTGGAGGACATTATCCTTTTGTCACAAGAGCTGAAGGGCTCTTCGTGAGTTTACCAGTCTCAATGCATGTTTTACTAATATCAAGAGATTCCAGCCTTGCTGAAACACCCCCAGATCATCACCGGTCCACCACCAAATTTCACAGTGGGTGCGAGACCTGGAGAGGCCTACAAGCCACAGTGTTTCGCACCCAGTGTGAAATTTGGTGGAGGATCGGTGATGATCTGGGGATGCTTCAGCAAGATGGATTTGTCTTTGTGAAGGACGAATGAATCAAGCCACATACAAGGTTGTCCTGGAAGAAAACTTGCTTCCTTCTGCTCTGACAATGTTCTCCAACTCTGAGGATTGTTTTTTCCAGCAGGACAATGCTCCATGCCACACAGCCAGGTCAATCAAGGTATGGATGGAGGACCACCAGATCAAGACCGTGTCATGGCCAGCCCAATCTCCAGACCTGAACCCCATTGACAACCTCTGGAATGTGATCAAGAGGAAGACGGATGGTCACAAGCCATCAAACAAAGCCGAGCTGCTTGAATCTTTGCTCCAGGAGTGGCATAAAGTCACCCAACATCAATGTGAAAGACTGGTGGCGAGCATGCCAAGACACAGGAAAGCTGTGATTGAAAATTAGGGTTATTCCACCAAATATTGATTTCTGAACTCTTCCTAAATTAAAACATTAGTATTGTGTTGTTTAAAAATGAATATGAACTTATTTTCTTTGCATTTTTCAAGGTCTGACAACACTGTATATTTTTTGTTATTTTGACCAGTTGTCATTTTCTGCAAATAAATGCTCTAAATGACAATATTTTGGGGGGAATTTGGAAGAAATGTTGTCAGTAGTTTATAGAATAAAACATAAATGTTAATTTTACCCAAACATATACCTATAAATAGTAAAACTAGAGAAACTGATCATTTTGCAGTTGTCTCTTAATTTTTTCCAGAGCTGTAAATTGAAAGCAGGTGCATCCACACAGGTGTGGTTCCTGAGTTAATTAAGCAATTAACATCCCCTCATGCTTAGGGTCATATATAAAAATGCTGGGCAGGCCATTATTTTGGCTTCCATGGCTATGTACTCATCCCACTGGGCACAGATGTAAATTCAGTGTCTATTCCATGTTGGTTCAACTTAATTTCATTGAAATTATGTGGAAACAACGTTGATTCAACCAGTGTGTGCCCAGCGGGATAGGATGACAATGCCCCCACAGGGCACGAGAGGTCACTGCATGGTTTGATGAGTATGGAAACGATGTAAACCATCTGCCATGGCCGTCTCAGTCATCAGGTCTCAACCCAATTGAACGGTTAAGGGAGATTCTGGAGTGGCTCCTGAGACAACGTTTTCCACCACCATCAACAAAACACCAAATTAGGGCATTTCTTGTGGAAGAATAATGTCGCATACCTCCAATACAGTTCCAGACACTTGTTGAATCTATGTCATGGTGCACTGCAGCTGTTCTGGCTCATAGTTACCCAAAGCCATAAGAGACTTTATGTTGGTGATTCCTTCATTTTGTCAGTTACCTCTACATAGCCTACTGTACAGAGGGGCAAATACACAAACTGTACAGACAGGACAGCCAGACAGATAGATGTCAGACAATCGTCTTGTCACGATTTCCACCGAAGTTGGTGCCTCTCCTTGTTCGGGCGCCGTTCGGTGGTCGTCGTCACCAGCTTACTTTTCTTTGTCTTTTTTCTTTCATCTTTATTTAACCAGGTAGGCTAGTTGAGAACTAGTTCTCATTTACAACTGCGACCTGGCCAAGATAAAGCATAGCAGTGTGAACAGACAACAACACACATGGAGTAAACAATTGGAGTAAACAATTAACAAGTCAATAACACAGTAGAAAAAGGGAAAAAAGGAAAAAAAAGAGTCTATATACATTGTGTGCAAAAGGCACGAGGAGGGAGGCGAATAATTACAATTTAGCAGATTAACACTGGAGTGATAAATGATCAGATGGTCATGTACAGGTAGAGATACTGGTGTGCAAAAGAGCAGAAAAGTAAATAAATATAAACAGTATGGGGATGAGGTAGGTAAATTGGGTGGGCTATTTACCTATAGACTATGTACAGCTGCAGCGATCGGTTAGCTGCTCAGATAGCAGATGTTTGAAGTTGGTGAGGGAGATAAAAGTCTCCAACTTCAGCGGTTTTGCAATTTGTTCCAGTCACAGGCAGCAGAGAACTGGAACGAAAGGCGGCCAAATGAGATGTTGGCTTTAGGGATGTTCAGTGAGATACACCTGCTGGAGCACGTGCTACGGGTGGGTGTTGCCATCGTGACCAGTGAACTGAGATAAGGCGGAGCTTTACCTAGCATGGACTTGTAGATGACCTGGAGCCAGTGGGTCTGGCGACGAATATGTAGCGAGGGCCAGCCGACTAGAGCATACAGGTCACAGTGGTGGGTGGTATAAGGTGCTGTAGTAACAAAATGGATGGCACTGTGATAACCTGCATCCAGTTTGCTGAGTAGAGTATTGGAAGCTATTTTGTAGATGACATCGCCGAAGTCGAGGATCGGTAGGATAGGGTAAGTTGGGCAGCGTGAGTGAAGGAGGCTTTGTTGCGGAATAGAAAGCCGACTCTAGATTTGATTTTAGATGGGAGATGTTTGATATGAGTCTGGAAGGAGAGTTTACAGTCTAGCCAGACACCTAGGTACTTATAGATGTCCACATATTCTAGGTCGGACCCATCCAGGGTGGTGATGCTAGCCGGGCGTGCGGGTGCAGGCAGCGAACGGTTGAAAAGCATGCATTTGGTTTTACTAGCGTTTAAGAGCAGCTGGAGGCCACGGAAGGAGTGTTGTATGGCATTGAAGCTCATTTGGAGGTTAGATAGCACAGTGTCCAAGGAAGGGCCAGAAGTATACAGAATGGTGTCGTCTGCGTAGAGGTGGATCAGGGAATCGCCCGCAGCAAGAGCAACATCATTGATATATACAGAGAAAAGAGTCGGCCCAAGATTGAACCCTGTGGCACCCCCATAGAGACTGCCAGAGGACCGGACAACATGCCCTCTGATTTGACACACTGAACTCTGTCTGCAAAGTAGTTGGTGAACCAGGCAAGGCAGTCATTAGAAAAACCGAGGCTACTGAGTCTGCCAATAAGAATATGGTGATTGACAGACTCGAAAGCCTTGGCCAGATCGATGAAGACGGCTGCACAGTGCTGTCTTTTATCGATGGCGGTTATGATATCGTTTAGTACCTTGAGCGTGGCTGAGGTGCACCCGTGACAAGCTCGGAAACCAGATTACACAGCGGAGATGGTACGGTGGGATTCGAGATGGTCAGTGATCTGTTTGTTGACTTGGCTTTCGAAGACCTAAGATAGGCAGGGCAGGATGGATATAGGTCTGTAACAGTTTGGGTCCAGGGTGTCTCCCCCTTTGAAGAAGGGGATGGCTGCGGCAGCTCAGAAGATATGAAAGAGAGGTTGAACAGGCTGGTAATAGGGGTTGCGACAATGGCGGCAGATAGTTTCAGAAATAGAGTGTCCAGATTGTCAAGCCCAGCTGATTTGTATTGGTCCAGGTTTTGCAGCTCTTTCTGAACATCTGCTATCTGGATTTGGGTAAAGGAGAAGCTGGAGAGGCTTGGGCGAGTAGCTGCGGAGGGGGCGGAGCTGTTGGCCGAGGTTGGAGTAGCCAGGAGGAAGGCAGGGCCAGCCGTTGAGAAATGCTTGTTGAATTTTTCGATAATCATGGATTTATCGGTGGTGACCGTGTTACCTAGCCTGCAGTGGACAGCTGGGAGGAGGTGCTCTTGTTCTCCATGGACTTACAGTGTCCCAGAACTTTTTGGAGTTAGAGCTACAGGATGCACATTTCTGCTTGAAGAAGCTGGCCTTTGCTTTCCTGACCGACTGCGTGCATTGGTTCCTGACTTCCCTGAACAGTTGCATATCGCGGGGACTATTCAATGCTTTTGCAGTCCGCCACAGGATGTTTTTGTGCTGGTCGAGGGCAGTCAGGTCTGGAGTGAACCAAGGGCAAAATCTGTTCTTAGTTCTGCATTTTTTGAACGGAGCATGCTTATTTAAAATGGTGAGGAAGTTACTTTTAAAGAATGACCAGGCATCCTCAACTGACGGGATGAGGTCAATATCCTTCCAGGATACCTGGGCCAGGTCGATTAGAAAGGCCTGCTCGCAGAAGTGTTTTAGGGAGCGTTTGACAGTGATGAGGGGTGGTCGTTTGACTGCGGACCCGTAGCGGATACAGGCAATGAGGCAGTGATCGCTGAGATCCTGGTTGAAGACAGCGGAGGTGTATTTGGAGGGCCAGTTGGTCAGGATAATGTCTATGAGGGTGCCCTTGTTTACAGATTTAGGGTAGTACCTGGTGGGTTCCTTGATGATTTGTGTGAGATTGAGGGCATCTAGCTTAGATTGTAGGACTGCCGGGGTGTTAAGCATATCCCAGTTTAGGTCCCCTAACAGAACAAACTCTGAAGCTAGATGGGGGGCGATCAATTCACAAATGGTGTCCAGGGCACAGCTGGGAGCTGATGGGGGTCGGTAGCAGGCGGCAACAGTGAGAGACTTATTTCTGGAGAGAGTAATTTTTTTAATTAGTAGTTCGAACTGTTTGGGTATGGACCTGGAAAGTATGACATTACTTTGCAGGCTATCTCTGCCGTAGACTGCAACTCCTCCCCCTTTGGCAGTTCCATCTTGACGGAAAATGATATAGTTGGGTATGGAAATCTAAGAATTTTTGGTGGCCTTACTAAACCAGGATTCAGACACGGCAAGGACATCAGGGTTAGCAGAGTGTGCTAAAGCAGTGAGTAAAACAAACTTAGGGAGGAGGCTTCTGATGTTGAAATGCATGAAACCAAGGCTTTTTCGATCACAGAAGTCAACAAATAAGGGTGCCTGGGGACATGCAGGGCCTGGGTTTACCTCCACATCACCCGCGGAAAAGAGGAGAAGTAGTATGAGGGTGCGGCTAAAGGCTATTAAAACTGGTCGCCTAGAGCGTTGGGGATAAAGAATAAAAGGAGCAGAGATCTGGGCATGGTAGAATATATTCAGGCATAATGCACAGACAGGGGCATGGTGGGGTGCGGGTACAGCGGAGGTAAGCCCAGGCACTGGGTGATGATAAGAGAGGCTGTATCTCTGGACATGCTGGTTGTAATGGGTGAGGTCACCGCATGTGTGGGAGGTGGGACAAAGGAGGTATCAGAGGTATGAAGAGTGGAACTAGGGGATCCATTGTAAACTAAAACAATGCTAACTAACCTGAACAACAGCATACAAGGCATATTGACATTTGAGAGAGACATACATTGAGGTATACATTAATCGCAGGTGTTCATTTGGAGAGCTTACTAAAACAACAGGTGAGACAACAACAGCTAATCAGCTGGCACAACAACAGCAGGTAAAATGGTGTTGACTAGGCAGAGAGGGTCGTATTAACTACACACAGAGCCTGAGTTTGCGGCTGGGGACAGATATAAACATAAACAAACAGAATGGAGTACCGTGATTAATGGACAGTCCAGCAGGCATCAGCTATGTAGCCAAGTGATCACAGTGTCCAGTGTGCAGCAGTAGATGGGACAGGGAAGCCGCCACTACGCTAGCGACACAGCGTTTAAAGTTAGTAGCCCGGGGGTGGTAACTGGTGCTGGCTTCGTGGCAGTGGCTTTAGCCAAGGTCCAGAGTTTACAGCCAGGATCTGGTGGAGTATTGGGCTCTAGCCGTGTATGAGTGTGTTTCGGGTGAACAGCTGAGTAGGCCGGGAAGTGGGCCTCAGGGATAGCTTCGGTACTGGGTGCAACCTAGCTGTGAAGATCAGAAGTAGTGGTCCATTACGGCAGGAATCCGGCGTTGTTGTGGAGAGACAGTTCGATACTGGTAGACTGGTGAATATTATCCAGGCTTAAAAAAACTGTCTGGCTGTGCAGAAGGTAAAAGCCGCTAGCAGTGGCTAACAATGACTAAATAGCTTGTAGCTAGTTAGCTGGTTAGCTTCTGGAGGTTCTTGAATGTGTTCTAAAATTAAAAATAATAGCGATTCCGTATCACATTGGGTGAGGCAGGTTACCGGAAGGTATAATCGAATTAAAAATCGAAAAGAGATTGAAAATAAATATGGGTCCAGTGAGTGGTTGGGCTGGCTGGGGACACGGCGATTCAGACAGTTAGCAAGCCTGTGCTAACAAGCTAACAGTTAGTAGGCCGGGGCTAAACAAGCTAGCAGTTAGCAGACCGGGGATAAATAAGCTAGCAGTTAGTAGACCGGGTCAGGCTAGCAGTTAGCAGGCTGAATTAGCAAGCAAGCAGATAGCAAGGGCTAGAAAGTTAGCCTTTGGGGGACGTCGTGATGGGGTTAAGTCTGTTTATGCCTCTTCATGCGGTGACGTCGATAGACCGGTCGTGGAATTAGTAGGGTTCCAAATAGCTCTAGGTAGCTAAACAGGCCTAGCTGGTTAGCATAATGGGCCTTCAGCGGGCGTGGCGCCTGAGTCCTCGGGCAGATTATGTCGGTATTCCAGTCGTAGGGGATCTGCGGGGTTCCATGCCCCATACCGGCTGTAGAAGGGGTCCGGATATTGTAGCCCAGGAGTATGCTTCTGTGGTAGCACAGGAGCTCTGGCCGGGCTAGCTTCAAGCTAAGTGGATGGAAACACTAGCCAGGAGTAGTCATCCGGGGTTGCGGTTAGCTAGTTGTGAAGATCCAGATGAAAATGTTCCGTTTGCGGTGGGAATCCGGGGACAAAAATAATAGGTCCGTATGCTCGGGTTAGAGTCGCCTTGTTCAAACTGGCGAGAGCTTTCCGAGCTAAAGGTTAGCTGATGACTGCTAGCAATGGTTTGCTGGCTGATAGCTGGTAGTTAGCTGGCTAGCTTCAGTTGAGGGGTTCCAGATCCGAAGTAAATATAAATAATTTAGAAAAAAAGCAGATACACGCGACATTGGGTGAGGCGGGTTGCAGGAGAGCATTTAGAGGTTGAGGTTCAGCAAAATATTTTTAATGATATGCGAAGAAAATTATGTAAAAGCGATATATACAAGGGACACGACAGGACAAGACGTCTGACTGCAACGCCATCTTGGAAGATTGTACACACCTGGTTCCCATTACATTATTATTATTTCCTTATTTAACCCTCTGGTTCTCATTATGTTTTGTGCTTGATTGTTCCGGTTCTGTGTTAGTCTGTTGTGTTAGGGTTTGTGATCCCTGCGTGGATTTATTTTACCGATTATTTTTCCAGAGTAAAAGTATGTCATTTTACTCAGTTGTGTCCTGCGCCTGACTCCGTCCTCACCTCTGCACAACTATCACATGAGAGAATCAAGCACCTTTTTTAATGGAGTCAGCATTTGCACCCAGTCCTCCGGTACCAGTAGAACGTGTCCGATGCTCCAACATCTTGGCACAGCCATTGATTGCATGCTGCTCACCATGGAGCGATGGGAAAACGTTGTTTTTTTTCCCACAACCCCATCAACTTCACTCCAACCAACACCACAACCCGCACCGCTGTCCACCCCTCCGTCATCTGGACCCAGTGGGATTCGGCTCTCGCTCCTGAGCGCATATGATGGGATTGCTGCCGGGTGCCAGGGGTTCCTGCTCCAGTTGGAGCTCTACCTGGCAACCGTCCACCCGACTCCCTCGGGATACGAGAGCGTGTCCGCTCTCATCTCCTGTCTGTCGGGGAAAGTGCACGAGGCCAACGCTGAATGGGGAGGTATAGACGCAGTATGGGTCCACTATGAACGCTTGTTCCATCTCAGATACAGGATGAGGAGGGCACAGGAATTTGCACTAGACTTCAGGACCCTGGCTGCCAGCGCGGGATGGAATGAGAGGGCCCTGATCGACCATTACCGATGTAGTCTACGTGAAGACGTTCGTCGGGAGCTGGCCTGCAGGGACACCACCCTTACCCTCGACCAGCTGGTGGATTTATCCATCCAGCTGGATAACTTGTTGGCCACCCGCGGACGTCCGGATCGGGGTCCGTCCATTCCATCCCCAGCACCTTCGATCCTACACGTATGGAGCTCGGAGGTGCTGCTCTAAGGGTGACCGGAGGGGGGGCTGTTTCTTGCACTACCTGTGGCCTCAGAGGACACACTGCTGGTCGGTGCTGGAGAGGTTCCCCAGGAAGTCGAGGCCGCAGGCAGGGCACTGGTGGATCATCCCAGGTGAGTATGCACCCAACTCACCCAGAGCTTCCTGTTGCGCACATGTTTTCCCCGCATTCCCAGCATAAGGCGCTAGTAGATTCAGGCACAGCTGGGAATTTTATTGACCAGTCGTTTGCTCTTAGATTAGGGATCCCTATTGTTCCTGTTGATATGCCCTTCACTGTACATTGCTTAGATAGTCGTCCTTTAGGGTCGGTCCTGATCAGGGAGGTCTCAGCTCCATTATGTATGATAACGCAGGAGGGTCATAAGGAGAGAATTAGTCTCTTCCTGATCGATTCTCCTGCGTTTCCTGTGGTGTTGGGGCTTCCCTGGTTGGCTTATCATGACCTCACTATTTCGTGGCAACAGAAGGCTCTCAAGGGATGGTCACGTCAGTGTTCAGGGAGGTGTATAGGTGTTTCCATAGGTGCAACCACGGTGGAGACTCCAAACCAGGTCTCCACCATGCACATCCCCTCTGAATATGCCGATTTGGCTCTCGCCTTATGTAATAAGAAGGCGACTCAATTACCACCCCATCGACGGGGGGATTGTGTGATAAATCTCCTGGTAGACGCAGCACTTCCCAGGAGTCACGTGTATCCTCTGTCACAGGAGGAGATGGCAGCTATGGAAACATATGTCACCGAATCTCTGGGACAGGGATACATTCGGCCTTCCACTTCACCTGCCTCCTCGAGTTTCTTTTTTGTGGGTTTACGCCCGTGCATTGACTATAGAGGTTTAAATCAGATCATGGTAATGTATAGTTATCCCCTGCCTCTAATAGCCAGTGTGACTGAGTCATTGCATGGGGCGCGCTTCTTCACCAAATTGGATCTCAGGAGTGCTTACAACCTGGTGTGTATCTGGGAGGGGGATGAGTGGAAGACGGCATTTTGTTCCACCTCTGGGCACTATGAGTACCTCGTCATGCCGTACGGATTGATGAATGCTCCATCCGTCTTCCAATCCTTTGTAGACAAGGGACCTGCACGGGGACCTGCATGGGCAGGGTGTAGTGGTATATACAGTGCCTTGCGAAAGTATTCGGCCCCCTTGAACTTTGCGACCTTTTGCCACATTTCAGGCTTCAAACATAAAGATATAAAACTGTATTTTGGGAAGAATCAACAACAAGTGGGACACAATCATGAAGCGGAACGACATTTATTAGATATTTCAAACTTTTTTAACAAATCAAAAACTGAGAAATTGGGCGTGCAAAATTATTCAGCCCCTTTACTTTCAGTGCAGCAAACTCTCCAGAAGTTCAGTGAGGATCTCTGAATGATCCAATGTTGACCTAAATGACTAATGATGATAAATACAATCCACCTGTGTGTAATCAAGTCACCGTATAAATGCACCTGCACTGTGATAGTCTCAGAGGTCCGTTAAAAGCGCAGAGAGCATCATGAAGAACAAGGAACACACCAGGCAGGTCCGAGATACTGTTGTGAAGAAGTTTAAAGCCGTATTTGGATACAAAAAGATTTCCCAAGCTTTAAACATCCCAAGGAGCACTGTGCAAGCGATAATATTGAAATGGAAAGAGTATCAGACCACTGCAAATCTACCAAGACCTGGCCGTCCCTCTAAACTTTCAGCTCATACAAGGAGAAGACTGATCAGAGATGCAGCCAAGAGGCCCATGATCACTCTGGATGAACTGCAGAGATCTACAGCTGAGGTGGGAGACTCTGTCCATAGGACAACAATCAGTCGTATATTGCACAAATCTGGCCTTTATGGAAGAGTGGCAAGAAGAAAGCCATTTCTTAAAGATATCCATAAAAAGTGTTGTTTAAAGTTTGCCACAAGCCACCTGGGAGACACACCAAACATGTGGAAGAAGGTGCTCTGGTCAGATGAAACCAAAATTGAACTTTTTGGCAACAATGCAAAACGTTATGTTTGGCGTAAAAGCAACACAGATCATCACCCTGAACACACCATCCCCACTGTCAAACATGGTGGTGGCAGCATCATGGTTTGGGCCTGCTTTTCTTCAGCAGGACAGGGAAGATGGTTAAAATTGATGGGAAGATGGATGGAGCCAAATACAGGACCATTCTGGAAGAAAACCTGATGGAGTCTGCAAAAGACCTGAGACTGGGACGGAGATTTGTCTTCCAACAAGACAATGATCCAAAACATAAAGCAAAATCTACAATGGAATGGTTCAAAAATAAACATATGCAGGTGTTAGAATGGCCAAGTCAAAGTCCAGACCTGAATCCAATCGAGAATCTGTGGAAATAACTGAAAACTGCTGTTCACAAATGCTCTCCATCCAACCTCACTGAGCTCAAGCTGTTTTGCAAGGAGGAATGGGAAAAAAATTCAGTCTCTCGATGTGCAAAACTGATAGAGACATACCCCAAGCGACTTACAGCTGTAATCGCAGCAAAAGGTAGAAAAAAAATACAGTTTTATATCTTTATGTTTGAAGCCTGAAATGTGACAAAAGGTCGCAAAGTTCAAGGGGGCCGAATACTTTCGCAAGGCACTGTATAGATGACATTCTAAAATACTCCGCTACACGCACCGAGCATGTGTCTCCGGTGCGCAAGTTGCTTGGTCGACTGTTGGAGCATGACCTGTACATTAAGGCTGAGAAATGTCTGTTCTTTCAACAGTCCGTCTCCTTCCTAGGGTACCACCTGTCTGAGTCAGGGGTGGAGATGGATAATGACTGCATTTTGCGTTTAGGAGGTGCAGTGGTTCTTAGGGTTTGCCAACTACTACCGGAGGTTTATCTGGGGCTTTGGACAGGTAGCGGCTCCCATGACCTCTTTGCTGAAGGGGGGACCGGTGCGACTGCAGTGGTCAGCTGGGGCGGATAGGGCTTTTGGTCACCTGAAGGCTCTGTTTATCACGGCGCCTGTGTTGGCTCATCCTGATCCCTCCTTAGCGTTCATAGTAGAGGTGGACGCGTCCGAGGCTGGGATAGGAGCTGTGCTGTCTCAGCGCTCGGATACACCACCAAAGATCCGCCCCTGTGCGTTCTTTTCGAAGAAGCCCAGCCCAGCGGAGCGAAACTGTGATGTAGGGGACCGGGAGCTGTTGGCTGTTGTCGAGGATTTGAAAATGTGGAGGCATTGGCTTGAGGGGGCTAAACACCCTTTTCTCATTTGGACTGACCATCGCAATCTGTAGTACATCCGGGCGGTGGGGATAATGAATCCTCGCCAGGCAAGGTGGGTAATGTTTTTCACCCGTTTTGTGTTCACTCTATCCTACAGCTTAGGTTCCCAGAACGCTAAGGCAGATGCACTGTCCCGGATGTTTGACACAGAGGAGCGGTCCACGGATCCCACTCCCATACTTCTGGCTTCTTGTCTGGTTGTACGGGTAGTATGGGAGGTTGATGTGGACATCGAGTGGGCGTTACGTACGGAGCCCACTCCCATCCAGTGTCCAGTTGGACCTAAGTACGTTAGTCTGATGTTCGTGATCTATTGATCTGTTGGACTCACACGTCACCCTCCTCTGGTCATTCCGGCATCGGTCAGACAGTGCGCGGTCTTAGTGTTAGATGTTAATGCAAGTGTAGGGAAATGCTTGTGCTTCTAGTTCCGACAATGCAATAATAACCAACGAGTAATCTAACCTAAGAATTCCAAAACTTCTACCTTATACACACAAATGTAAAGGGATAAATAATATGTACATAAAGATATATGAATGAGTGATGGTACAGAACGGCATAGGCAAGATGCAGTAGATGGTATCGAGTACAGTATATACATATGAGATGAGTAATATAGAGTATGTAAACAAAGTGGCATGGTTTAATTAACCTCTTGAACCTCTGGGGGTAGTAATTCATTTTTGGATGAAAAACGTTCCCGTTTTAAACAAGATATTTTGTCACGAAAGGATTCTCGACTATGCATATAATTGACAGCTTTGGAAAGAAAACACTCTGACGTTTCCAAAACTGCAAAGATATTGTCTGTGAGTGCCCCAGAACTAATGCTACAGGTGAAACCAAGATGAAATTTCATACAGGAAGTGAGACAGATTTTGGAGGCTCTGTGTTCCAATGTCTCCTTATATGGCTGTGAATGCGCAAGGACTGAGCCTACACTTTCTGTCGTTTCCCCAAGGTGTTTGCAGCATTGTGACGTATTTGTAGGCATATCATTGGAAAATTGACCATTTACCAGGTGTCCGCTCGGTGTCCTCCGTCGAAACTGTTGCGTAATCTCCAGGTGCATGCACGTTTCCATTTGGTTCAGAAGAGAAAGTCAACTGCCCTGAATGATTTATCATCGAAAGATATGTGAAAAACACCTTGAGGATTGATTCTAAACAACGTTTGCCATATTTCTGTCGATATTATGGAGTTAATTTGGAAATAAGTTTGCGTTGTAATGACTGAATTTTCAGGTTTTTTTCTTAGCCAAACGTGATGAACCAAACGGAGCGATTTCTCCTTCACAAATAATCTTTTTGGAAAAACTGAACATTTGCTATCTAACTGAGAGTCTCCTCATTGAAAACATCCAAAGTTCTTCAAAGGTAAATGATTTTATTTGAATGCTTTTCTTGTTTTTGTGAAAATGTTGCCTGCTGAATGCTAGGCTTAATGCTATGCTAGCTATCAATACTCTTACACAAATGCTTGTGTAGCTATGGTTGAAAAGCATATTTTGAAAATCTGAGATGACAATGTTGTTAACAAAAGGATAAGCTTGTGTTTGAATATATTTATTTCATTTCATTCGCGATTTTCATGAATAGGAAACGTTGCGTTATGGTAATGCGCTTGAGGCTATGATTACGCTCCCGGATACGGGATTGCTTGCGCCCCCTATATCCAAGAAGTTAACAATCTGATGGCCTTGAGATAGAAGCTGTTTTTCAGTCTCTCGGTCCCAGCTTTGATGCACCTGTACTGACCTCGCCTTCTGGATGATAGCGGGGTGAACAGGCAGTGGCTCGGTTGGTTGTTGTCCTTGATGATCTTTATGGCCTTCCTGTGACATCGGGTGGTGTAGGTGTCCTGGAGAGCAGGTAGTTTCCCCCCGGCGATGCGTTGTGCAGACCGCACTACCCTCTGGAGAGCCTACGGTTGTGGGTGGTTGCCGTACCAGGCGGTGATACAGCCCAACAGGATGCTCTCGATTGTGCATCTGTAGAAGTTTGTGAATTCTTTTGTGACAAGTCAAATTTCTTCAGCCTCCTGAGGTTGAAGAGGCGCTGCTGCGCTTTCTTCACGACGCTGTCTGTGTGGGTGGACCAATTCAGTTTGTCCGTAATGTGTACGTCGAGGAACTTAAAACTTACTATCCTCTCCACTACTGTCCCGTCAATGTGGATAGGGGGGGTTTCCCTCTGCTGTTTCCTGAAGTCCACAATCATCTCCTTTGTTTTGTTGACGTTGAGTGTGAGGTTATTTTCCTGACACCACACTCTGCGGGCCCTCACCTCCTCCCTGTAGGCCGTCTCGTCGTTGTTGGTAATCAAGCCTACCACTGTGGTGTCGTACGCAACCTTGATGATTTAGTTGGAGGTGTGCATGGCCACGCAGTTGTGGGTGAACAGGTAGTACAGGAGAGGGCTCAGAACGCACCCTTGTGGGGCCCCAGTGTTGAGGATCAGCGGGGTGGATATGTTGTTACCTACCCTCACCACCTGGGGGCGGCCCGTCAGGAAGTCCAGTACCCAGTTGCACAGGGCGGGGTCGAGACCCAGGGTCTCGAGCTTGATGACGAGTTTGGAGGGTACTATGGTGTTAAATGCTGAGCTGTAGTCGATAAACAGCATTCTCACATAGGTATTCCTCTTGTCCAGATGGGTTAGGGCAGTTTGCAGTGTGGTTGCGATTGCGTCGTCTGTGGACCTATTTGGGCGGTAAGCAAATTGGAGTGGGTCTATGGTGTCAGGTAGGGTGGAGGTGAGGTGATATGGTCCTTGACTAGTCTCTCAAAGCACTAAATGATGGCGGAAGTGAGTTCTACGGGGCAGTAGTTGTTTAGCTCAGTTACCTTAGCTTTCTTGGGAACAGGGACAATGGTGTCCCTCTTGAAGCATGTGGGAACAGCAGACTGGTATAGGGATTGATTGAATATGTCCGTAAACACACCAGCCAGCTGGTCTGCGCATGCTCTGAGGACGCGGCTGGGGATGCCATCTGGGTCTGCAGCTTTGCGAGAGTTAACACGTTTAAATGTTTTACTCACGTCGGCTGCAGTGAAGGAGAGTTCGCAGGTTTTTGTTGCGGGCCGTGTCAGTGGCACTGTATTGTCCTCAAAGCGGGTAAAAAAGGTATTTAGTCTGTCTGGGAGCAAGACATCCTGGTCCTCGACTGGGCTGGTTTTCTTTTTGTAATCCGTGATTGACTGTAGACCCTGCCACATACCTCTAGTGTCTGAGCCATTGAATTGCGACTCTACTTTGTCTCTATACTGACGCTTAGCTTGTTTGATTGCCTTGCGGAGGAAATAGCTACACTGTAGCTTTCAGTTTCACGCGAATGCTCCCATCAATCCACGGTTTCTGGTTTGGGAATGTTTTAATAGTTGCTATGGGTTGGGTACGACATGTCAATGCACTCTCTAATGTTGTTGTTGGACGCAATGCGGAACATTTCCCAATCCACGTGATCGAAGCAGTCTTGAATCGTGGAATCAGATTGATTGGACCAGTGCTGAACAGACCTGAGCGCGGGAGCTTCTTGTTTTAGTTTCTGTCTGTAGGCTGGGAGCAACAAAATGGAGTCGTGGTCAGCTTTTCCGAAAGGAGGGGGGGAGGGCCTTATATGCGTTGCGAAAGTTAGGATAACAATGATCCAGGGTTTTACCAGCCCTGGTTGCGCAATCGATATGCTGATACAATTTAGGGAGTTTTGTTTTCAGATTAGCCTTGTTCAAATCCCCAGCTACAATGAATGCAGCCTCAGGATATGTGGTTTCCAGTTTGCATAAAGTTAAATAAAGTTTGTTCAGGGCCATCGATGTGTCTGCTTGGGGGGGAATATATACGGCTGTGATTATAATCGAAGAGAATTCCCTTGGTAGATATAGCGGTCGACATTTGATTGTGAAGAATTCTAAGTCAGGTGAACAGAAGGACCTGAGTTCCTGTAAGTTGTTATGATCACACCACGTTTCGTTAATCATAAGGCACATCCCCCCGCCCCTCTTCTTACCAGAAAGATGGTTGTTTCTGTCGGCGCGATGCGTGTTGAAACCAGCTGGTTGCACCGACTCCGATAGCGTCTCTCCAGTGAGCCATGTTTCCGTGAAGCAAAGAACGTTACAGTCTCTGATGTCTCTCTGGAATGCTACCCTTGCTCAGATTTTATCAACCTTGTTGTCAAGAGACTGGACATTGGCGAGTAGTATGCTAGGGAGTGGTGTGCGATGTGCCCGTCTCCGGAGCCTGACCAGAAGACCGCTTCGTTTGCCTCTTTTACGACGTTGTTGTTTTGGGTCGCCGGCTGGGATCTGATCCATTGTCCTGGGTGGAAGTCAGAACACAGGATCCGCTTCGGCAAAGTCATATTCCTGGTTGTAATGATGGTGAGTTGACGTTGCTCTTATATTCAGTAGTTCCTCCCGACTGTATGTAATGAAACCTAAGATTACCTGGGGTACCAATGTAAGAAATAACACGTAAAAAAAACAAAATACTGCATAGTTTCCTAGGAACGCGAAGCGAGGCGGCCATCTCTGTCGGCGTCGGAAGTCTATCCCTGCGTGGATTTATTTTACAGATTATTTTTCCAGAGTAAAAGTACATTATTTTACTCAGTTCTGTGTCCTGCGCCTGACTCCGTTCTCACCTCTGCACACCTATCACATGACATGTCTCCCAGAGTTTCCGGTCCTAACCATCTATTTCCACTGGAAAATATGCCCCTTCACCACCCCCGTCCACTCCTCACCCCTCCCCCTACCCTTTCCCTGAATAAAATAACCCACAGCCTGCAGAGTCAAGGTATTTTGAAATGAATATTCCCCGGGCTAGCAGATGGGCACGGTGGATAGACACACAGACAGACATACAGAAGGACAGACGGAAGGACGGAGAGAGTCGGAGGGACGGGATAATGCACATCTGCGGCTCCGCGATGCCTTTTCTGCCTCCCCTATTTCCCCCTGCTCTTTATCACAGCCCCACACTTGTGCTCCGCTGGTAATCAGAGAGGCCTGGCCCCTCCACAGAGCCAGCAACCGCATTCCAATCTCATCTGTTGCGTATCTAATACTAATTGGAATCCTTCAACTGGGTCACTGTCATTGTTTTTCAAGTACTGTCAAGTCGGGGGAAACATATGAAACTGAAATTATACCCCTGCCCCTCACAGGAGCACCTTGATTGGATCTCTCTCTCTCTCTCTCTCTCTCTCTCTCTCTCTCAAACCATTAAGATATTCAATCTGCCGTCCGATGGGCTGAAGGGGGCAGGCAGGGGAAGGAAAGACGCTCCCCCGGCCATCATGCACCCTGTATGTGTCTGTGCGTGTGTATGTGTATGTGTCTCCATCTCCTCTCCAGGGATTGCAACTGCAATGCTCATCCTCCATAAACAGGGAGCTTTAGCGTAGAGTGTGTGTGTGTGTGTGTGTGTGTGTGTGTGTGTGTGTGTTTGTGTGTGTGTGTGTGTGTGTTTGTCTGTGCGTGTGTGTGTGTTCACTTTAGGCATATATGTCTCGTTGACTACATTTCCAATCTTTGGCGGCCTGTCCACACAGACATTTTGGGGACACTTTTGTAATGTTTGTTTATATCTTTAAAGTGCATAACTCTCCCCCCAAAAGCAATCAGATTAGGCTAACATTCCATCCTAAAGCCAAAGCCATAACACATCTACATGTATATGTTCAATTGGGCATGTCAAGGGCTGGTCTTAGCCTCCCTAAGCTAATGCACTAGTGGAACGACATCTCAAAATCGCCTCAGATGGGGGCCACTGTTCATGTACTCTCTCCCGTCGAGATGCTGAGAGGATAAATAGAGATGGGGGGGATTATGTGTTGACGAGTGCGGATCCAAATTAATGTTCGCTCAATCATGTGGCCAAAACGTCCGGGGCTCATTTCTTAGGAAGATGGCTGGGTGGTTTGTGCTCTCTCTCGTTATTAATGTACAAGGCCCTCCTGATTGGCAGGGACATTTCTGATGTGACTGCTTGGTCAATTTGGCCACTAATTCATGCATGTATACTCTTGCACCAGCTCCCTCCCTTCCTCTCTCAGATTATAGGCCTACTTCATGTGCATATTTACAGAAAAATGCAATCATTTCATCAATTGTTCATTTTGTATGGTGCATGTTGTTTAACTATGGGGTGTTTCATTTAATTATTTTTGTATCTTTCTATTCAATGCACAAGTTTGATTATGTTTCCTTGTATGTCATTTTTATCCACTCTGATTGGAAGTGTATAACTGGCTATAGTTTGAATATTTGTTGTTGTGTTTTCCATTGCTGCCTAAGTAGGTGGTTGCAGGTCAAATCCAAACAGTTTTACGTGACAACTACTATTTTACTCCTCTCCCCAGTTGGGACACACCTATTTCACACTATGATCATCAACAAATCGCAAAGAAATTCATAAACCCAGACATCAAAAACAACAGCAACAGAAGGAAACAGAATGAACATGACCACACACTTCTGTCTATTCTTTGTTTTTTTATTTATTATTTTTTGTCTATCTCAGCATGGTTCTCTGTTCTTCCTTGAGACTGGAAATGGTATTTGGGAGACAAACAACTTCATTCTGCTGTGCGGCAGTAATTAGCTGTGGAATTAGCGGGCTTGACGTGCCTCCACAGATCAGCCGGGCCCTCCAGGGAGGCCTGCGGGTCCAGGCAAGCCGCATTTCCAATTATTGTGTTGAATTGCTAATTTAGTTATTGTGCCTGGCGTAATTGTGATGGGTATTGGGTGTGCGATTCAATTTGTTTTAAGTATTTGTGGGCTGGCGGCTTGGTAATAGAGCTGACCTATCTGGTGGCCCAGCACAGCGAGGAGAGTTACGAGACGGCAAACAAAGGGAAGACACTACAAAGATGTTGGCTCTCTCTCTCTTTTTCTCTTGTTCTCTCTCTCTCTTTCTCTCTCTCTCACTCTCTCATCGCCTTAGTTTGATCTGCCTCATCCCTCTTAAGACTGTTGAAGTTAAAAAGCTTGAAATTTAGAAAAATAGCACTTTGATCATCTTCAGGGTGGAAGGCACAGCGCATTAGACTGCAAGAACATTGAGGGCTTTGGTTTGTAGATAAGCAGAGGAATGCCATTCTATCCAAAATATTGTCGGCAGGAGTATTGTGTACATCTTGAAGGTACCCCGTGCCCTGGCCGGATTAGCTGGCCATTTTAACAGGACTCAGAAGATTTGCCTAACTGTTAGACAGTAGAGGAGTGCTGTGTGTCTCCCTGTAGGCTACATGGGCTCATTTGACAAAGCAGTCTTCATAGTTGTAGTATTAGTTTGTATTATTAAGTCACCAACATACAGTAGAATGGGGAAGATTAAATTAACCTCTTGGGCTGACAGTGAGGTGTTTGGCTTACATTGATATACAAGGTATCAATTGCTCTCTACTGATTGAATTATGTGAACAGTTTTTATTATTGTAGCCTGAAAGATTTAAGCCCTAACTTGAGCATTTTTTCATAATAATTACATAGTGTAGCAATTTTCTTACATTTTGTTTAAACTCGCACTGTGGTTACAATTTTGATTTCATACCCCAGAAAAGAGACAAATATTACAACAAATATTATGGTGGAACTCAAATGTGCTTGTTGATAAAATATCTGTATCTATGGATTTATTTAAAGAGTATTTTGCTTTTAAATTATATTGTACATTGGAATGGTAGAGTTATGTCTTTCATGGAGCTATTGGAATTGTATGGGAAGGTCAGCTCAATGCAAGATTACAACCAATTGATTACAGCATTACCCCAAAATGTAATGAGTACAATTGGAGACAGGGTGCTGGTTTCAAGCACAGGGCGCAGCAGGTGTTTATTAGTAAAGGACCACAGGAGGAGGCAGGTAGCTGGGTCCAGGGGCAGGCAAAGAACTGAACAACATAGTGTGTGTAAATGACATACAGGTGTGTGAACATGTGATCAGAATTCAGATGATTGGGATCTGGAGAGTGAGCTGCGTTCAAGGGATCTATGTGTTTGAGAGTGTGAGCTGGAAAGTGGGCTGGAAAGTGAGCTGCGTTCAGGGGATCTATGTGTTTGAGAGTGTGAGCTGGAAAGTGGGCTGGAAAGTGAGCTGCGTTCAGGGGATCTATGTGTTTGAGAGTGTGAGCTGGAAAGTGGGCTGGAAAGTGAGCTGCGTTCAGGGGATCTATGTGTTTGAGAGCGTTAGTTGGAAGCAGATGTTACACAAAAATGGAGGAGGCAGGCGGCAGCGGGAGGAGGTAGGGAACTGGTCTGTCTGCCCAATATAAAGGATCAAAACTGTCGGAGGAACAAAAATAGCATAAATAGGAAAGTATACCAGTTTCATTTTAGGATCAGGATGTTGACAGGTGTGCATATAGATGGTTGGGAAGAGATTTTTTATGTACCGATTCCATGGCACAGGTTCCATGAGTTGATATATAAAAATTATGCAAAATTCAAGACTTTGTGCTTTCAGCTAAAATTATCGTACAGAATTCTTGCCACAAACAAAATGTTGAATATTTGGGGAATACAATCATCGCTGTTCTGCAGATTTTGTTGTGAGGATACAGAATAATTTGTCTATTTGTTCTGGTGTTGCCCTCAGGTAGCCTGTTTCTGGTCTCAGGTTCAGGAATTGCTGAAAAAGCATATCCTTAATCTAAAATTTACCCTAGAAACAGCATTGTTTGGAGACTGGTCAGTCAATTACTGGTCAGTCAATTACTAATATACTAATACTCTTAGTAAAAGTATTTATCTTCAACTCGCAATCCGTGGATTCTAATCAATTAGATATACAGTACCAGTCAAAAGTTTGGACACATTTGTACTATTTTCTACATTGTAGAATAATAGTGAAGACATCAAAACTATGAAATAACACATATGGAATCATGTAGTAACCAAACAGTGTTTAACAAATAAAAACATATTTTAGATTCTAGATTCTTCAAAGTAACTCAACCAACTTCCCCTGGAATGATCTTCCAACAGTCTTGAAGGAGTTCCAACATATGCTGAGCACTTGGTTGCTTTTCCTTCACTCTGCGGTCCAACTCACCCTAAACCATCTCATTTTGGTTGAGGTAGGGTGATTGTGGAGGTCAGGTTATCTGAAGCAGCACTCCATCTCATTCTTAGTCAAATAGCACTTACACAGCCTGGAGGTGTGTTGGGTCATTGTCCTGTTGAAAAACAAATGATAGGCCCACTAAGCGCAAACCAGATTGGATGTTGTATCGCTGCAGAATGCTGTGGCAGCCATGCTGGTTAAGTGGGCCTTGAATTCTAAATAAATCACTGGCAATGTCACCAGCAAAGCACCCCCATGCCACCACACATCCTTCTCCATGCTTCATTGTGGGAACCACACATGCAGAGATTATCCGTTCACCTGTTCTGTGTCTCACAAAGACACATCGGTTGGAACCAAAAATCTAAAATTTGGACTCATCAGACCAAAGGACAGATTTCCACTGGTCTAATGTCCATTGCTCGTGTTTCTTGGCCCAAGCAAGTCTCTTATTATTATTATTGGTGTCCTTTAGTATTGTTTTTTTTTGCAGAAATTTGACCATGAAGGCCTGATTCACACAGTCTCCTCTGAACAGTTGATGTTGAGATGTGTATTTTACTTGACCTCTGTGAGGTGCAATCTGAGGTGCAGTTAATTGCTGATTTCCGAGGCTGGTAAATCTAATGAACATATCCTCTGCAGAGGTAACTCTGGGTCTTCCTTTCCTGTGGTGGTCCTCATGAGAGCCAGTTTAATCATAGAGCTTGAAGGTTTTTGCAACTGTACTTGAGGAAGATTTCAAAGTTCTTGAAATGTTTCGTATTGACTGACCTTCATGTCTTAAAGTAATAATGGACTGTTGTTTCTCTTTGCTTATTTTAGCTGATCTTGCCATAATATGGACTTGGTCTTTTACCAAATTGGGCAATCTTCTGTATACCACCCCTAACTTATCACAACACAACTGATTGGCTCAAGCTCATTAAGAAGGAAATAAATTCCACAAATTAACAAGGCACTCCTGTAAATTGAAATGCATTCCAGGTGTCTACCTCATGAAGCTGGGGGCGGCAGGTAGCCTAGTGGTTAGTGTTGGACTGGTAACCGAAAGGTTGCAAGATTGAATCCCCGAGCTGACAAGGTAAAAATCTGTCATTCTGCCCTGTACAAGGCAGTTAACCAACTGTTCCTAGGCCGTCATTGAAAATAAGAATTTATTCTTAAGTTCTTAACTGACTTGCCTAGTTAAAGTTAAAATTTAAATTTAAAAAAAGCTGGTTGAGAGAATTTCCAAGAGTGTACAAAGCTCTCATCAAGTCAAAGGTCGGCTACTTTGAAGAATCTCAAATATATTTTGATTTGTTTAACAGTTTTTTGGTTACTACATGATTCCATGTGTTATTTCATAGTGTGGATGTCTTCACTATTATTCTACTATATAGAAACCAGTAAAAAATAAGGTAAACCCTAGAATGAGTAGCTGTCCCCAAACTTTTGACTGCTAATGCATTCAAGTTGTATGTTAAACATCACAGCATAGTTTAAAGATATTTGGTGTGTAGAAATCTGAAGAGGGTGGCCAGCAGAGATACGTGGGGTTGTTAATCGGAGCGACACAGCAGAACCAAAATATTTGTTACACAGGGAGATATGGAGTGCAGATCCGGGGAAGCTTGGATGAGTTGCAGAAAAGCCTGATGTGGAGAACGAGGTTGGAGTTAGCTGAGTAGAACAGGGTAAACAGGTCCTGAGGGGAATCCAAGGTAGTGGGGGTGAGTAAAATCCAGAGCAAGGCAGTTGGGTGGTGAGATGTGGAAGGGGAGACAGGAGCCAGAGACAGAGCGGTAAACTGCAAGGAGAGGATAAACGGTGTCAGGCTGGGAAACAGGCACAGCAGAGTAACAGGATCTTGAATAATCAGGAATGGCTAGAATCATGAACTGACTGAGCAGAGATTACGATCTGGCAGAGTGAAAGTGGCAGAACTGAATATTTGTAGAGGTCTTGATTATGGAACGAAGTGCAGCTGGTAGGGATCTGCTCTGACTCCAGCACACCTGTCTCCATCCACACAATCACAGAGAGAGAGAGGGAGAGTGTACAGGGGGAGTAACTGCAGGTCAAGAAGACACCGGCTGAACACCAGAGGGTGTAGCAGGAGCAGATGTGACAGTACCCCCCCCCCTCTACGGACACCATCTGGCGCACGACCTGGCTTGTGTGGGTGTGAGGTATGAAAATCCTGTAAGAAGGAGGAATCCAGAGTGTGACGGGGCACCCAGCAGCACTCCTTAGGTCCGTATCCTTCCCAGTCCACCAGATACTGCCAACCGCGGCCCCGACGGCGCACATCAAAAAGCAGCTGGACGGTATAGGTAGGAGGGTCGTCGATGAGCCGAGGGGGTGGAGCAGCTGCAGGAGGGGACAGGGAACTGGAGCAGACTGATTTAATTAAGGATACATGGAAGGTGGGGTGAAGTTTGACAGTTTCAAATAAACAGCAGAGGGGTTTATGACTCAATCAATCTCAAAGGGGCCAATGAATTGGGGAGCTATTTTTTTGGAAACCACTTTCAGGAGTGAGTCCTTAGATGAAAGCCATACCTTTTGGCCTGGAGTGTAGACTGGGGCTGAAGCACGGCGACGGTTAGCTTGAGATTGGGTCCTGGCGGAGGCACGAAGAAGAGCAGCCCAGACCCTCCTCCAGGTGCGACAACAATGGCACATATTGTCCTAGAATGAGGGCACCGTTACTTCGACCTCTTGGGCAGGGAACAAGACTGGTTGGTAACCCAGAGCACGCTCAAGGAAGACATACCTGATGAGGCGTTAATGAGGGTGTTGTGGGCATATTCCACCCAGCGTAGCTGGTCACTCCAGGAGGAAGGGTTAGCCGAAGTCACATAAGAGTATTGCAGTTTCCAACTCCTGGTTGGCCCGCTCGGTCTGGCCGTTGGTCTGGGGGTGATATCCAGACGAAAAGCTAACATTAACCTGTTGAAACTCTAGGGGCGCAATTTCATTTTTGGATGAAAAACGTTCCCGTTTTAAACAAGATATTTTGTCACAAAAAGATGCTCGACTATGCATATAATTGTTAGCTTTGGAAAGAAAACACTCTGACGTTTCCAGAACTGCAAAGAT
The DNA here is from genome assembly GCF_036934945.1 of Oncorhynchus masou masou. Taxonomy (NCBI): domain Eukaryota; kingdom Metazoa; phylum Chordata; class Actinopteri; order Salmoniformes; family Salmonidae; genus Oncorhynchus; species Oncorhynchus masou. The sequence continues at coordinate 74,058,295 of NC_088224.1, read as the reverse complement.
ATTTTCTATGCGTGCCCTAGAACGTGAGCTTCAGGCAAAACCAAGATGAGACGGCATCCAGGAAATGAGCAGGATTTTTGAGGCTCTGTTTTCCATTGTCTCCTTATATGGCTGTGAATGCGAGAGGAGTAAGTCTGCCCTTTCTGTCGTTTCCCCAAGGTGTCTGCAGCATTGTGACGTATTTGTAGGCATATCATTGGAAGATTGACCATAAGAGACCACATTTACCAGGTGTCCGCCTGGTGTCCTGCTCCGAAATTGGTGCGCAAAAGTCAGCTGCAAGTATTTTTCCACAGAATTCAGAGAAGAATGCAGGCTTCAACGAACGATATATCAATGAAGAGATATGTGAAAAAACACCTTGAGGATTGATTCCAAACAACGTTTGCCATGTTTCGGTCGATATTATGGAGTTAATTCGGAAAAAGTTTGACGTTGTAGGTGACTGAATTTTCGGTTCGTTTCGGTAGCCAAATGTGATGTACAAAACGGAGCGATTTCTCCTACACACAGACGCTTTCAGGAAAAACTGCGCATTTGGTATGTAACTGAGAGTCTCCTCATTGAAAACATCCGAAGCTCTTCAAAGGTAAATGATTTTATTTATTTGGTTATCTGGTTTTTGTGAAAATGTTGCGTGCTAAATGCTACTCAAAATGCTAAGCTAGCTTAGCATACTCTTACACAAATTAGTCAATTGCTATGGTTCAAAAGCATATTTTGAAAATCTGAGATGACAGTGTTATTAAGAAAAGGCTAAGCTTGAGAGCAGGCACATTATTTTCATTTTATTTGCGATTTTCAGAAATCGTTAACGTTGCGTTATGCTAATGAGCCTGAGGCTTTAGTCACAATCCCGGATCCGGGATGGGGAGTTTCAAGAAGTTAATACCCAGAGCTGTGCAGAAGGCTCTCCGTACCTGAGATGTAAACTGCGGTCCTCTGTCAGAAACAATGTCACTAGGGATGCCATGCAGCCACAAAACATGGGATACCAGCAGGTCCTCAGTCTCCCAGGAGGAAGAAAGCTTGGAGAGGGGATTGAAGGGAGCCGCTTTGGAAAATCGGTCAATAATAGTGAAGATGACTGAGTTATCATTCGAAAGGGGAAGGCCAGTGACGAAGTCAAGCTGTGTGTGACCAGGGGCAACTGGGTATGGGAAGAGGATGAAGCAGACCAGATGTAGGTTTGGTGCAGGTTTTGTTCCGAGCACAGACCGAGCAGGCTGAGACGAATTCCCGAGCGTCTTTCTCCATGGTGGGCCACATAAATCGCTGACGCAGGAAGATGACAGTCTGGTTCATGCCAGGGTGACAGGTGAGGTGAGTAGAATGGGCCAATTGAAGAACATGAGAACAAACTGATCTGGCACAAACAGAGCCTTACAAGGACCGTTTCTAGGATCAGGCTGGTTCAGCTGAGCCTGATGAACACGGGACTCAATCTCCCAAGAGACAGCAGCAACGATGCAGGAGGATGGCATAATGGTTTCTGGCTCGGAACATGTGTTGTCTGCGATGAACTGACGGGAGAGGGTGTCAGGCTTGGTATTCTTAGATCAGGGGTGATAAATGAGTGAAGTTGAATCTTCCAAAAAACAATGCCTACCTGGCCTGCTGAGAGTTCAAAATGTTTGGCAGTCTGGATGTAGGTTCGATTTTTGTGATCTATCCACACAATGAAGGGAAGGACCAGCGACCCACTCCTCAAGAGCCAGCTTAACAACCAAGAGTTCCTAGTTACCCATGTCAAAATTTCTCTCTGCAGGTGAGAGCTTGCCGGACAAGAAGGCACAAGGATATAGCTTCTGATCCGAGGGAGAACGTTGAGGCAGGACTGCACATACCCCAGTGTCGGAAGCATCCACCTCGAGGACGAACTGGAGTTCTGTGTCTGGCTGGGTAAGGACTGGGCAGAAGTGAAGTGGTGCTTGAGTTCCCAGAATGCTGCTTCTGCCTCAGGGGACCAGTGGAATGGAGTGGAGGTGGTGATGAGATGAGCTGCCAAATGACTGTAGTCACGGATGAATCATCTATAAAAATGAGCAAACACCAGGAAACGCTGTAACTGCTTCAGATTCGCGGGCACAGGCCACTGTGACTGCCCTAACCTTGGCAGGGTCCATTCGTAGCTGTCCTTGAGCAATAATGTAACCCAAGAAGGACATAGAGAAGACATGAAACTCCCATTTCTCAGCCTTAACAAATAGCTTATTCTCCAGCAGCCTTTGGAGAACATGTTGCTTGTGAGCCTCAAGGTCCTTCAAAAAAATAAGAATGTCATCCACATAGACAAAAACAAAATGCCCAATGACATCCCCCAGGACATCATTAACCAGGCTCTGAAAAACAGCAGAGGCGTTAGTGAGACCAAAAGGCATGAACAAATACTCAAATGCTCTTCCATGGCCTCTTGCTCGAGGCGAGAGAGGGTTTAAAACAACCTGCAACTAGGGAGAGGAGCTCGAGCCTGAAGCTCAATAGCACAGTTTTTCGGCAAATGAGGTGGCAGAGTTTGGCTGTGGTGCTTACTGAATACAAGAGCTAGACCGTGATATTCTGGAGGATCAGAAGACAGGTCTGTCGGTTCTGGAATGGACTGGGTGCAGACAGGGCAGGAGGAAGGGCAGAATGTAGACAATTGGAATGACTACTTGGAGTACATTTTGTTACCCTCCCGGTGGACCAGTCAATCTGTGGATTGCGTAGCTTTAACCATGAATGAGCCAGAATCAGAAGAGAGTGAGAACAGTCGATTATGTGGAAACTGATCTTTTCCTGGGGATTTCCAGAGAGACGCAGGATAAGAGGAACAGTTCTCTCCAAAAAACACAAGAGTAGCTTTCCATTGAGAGCGTTGGCATCCAGAGGTGAATCGAGTGAAACAGTGTCCAAACCCAATTGATTAATGACCCCTCGGTCCAGAAAGCGCTCGCTGGCATCTGAATTGATGAGCAGGCAGAGGAAAAGCCTGGCTCTGCCACACAAGGTTGGCCTCAAGCAGGGGTCTGGGAGATGTTGGGCAGGCAATTTGGCTCAACAGTATCCCCCACTACTGCTGAGCCAACTTTTTTGCTGGACACAGGGAACAAGTGAAGATCAGCGGATCAACCTAGCCACAATATAGACAACTCCTAGTACTGATACGCCGCTGCCTCTCCTCTGGAGATAGACGGGTCTGGCCGAGCTGCATGGATTCAGGATTAGAACATGCCTGGAGATGTGATGCAGTCGGAGAAGGAGAGCAAGGAACTGAAGCAGCTGTTATGGGACATGCAACCCTACCTCCCCTCTCCCTCCGACGCTCACGGAGACGGATGTCAATGCGGATAGTGAGAAAAATTAGTTTATCAAGTGTATCAGGCTCCTCTCTGGACACCAACTCATCTTTGAGGGTCTCAGTGAGTGCGTTCCGGAATGCTCCCTGAAGGGCCTCTTCATTCCAGCCACTATCTGCGGCGAGGTTGCAGAACTCGCATGCCATTTCAGCCACACTCTGGGAGCCTTGACGAAGGATCAGAAGTCGTTTAGAGGTATCCTTTCCATAGACCGGGTGGTCGAAGACCTTCCTCATCTGTGAATCTACCGTAGGAGAAGCAGATAGGCAACTCTCTCTCCCACACCACAATGGCCCAGGAAAGCGCTGTTCCACAAAGGCAGCCAATCAAAAAATAAATCTTGGCTCATTCACTTGCATAAGAGTAGGGCTGTTGCTCAAATACTAGTGAACATTGCCCAAGGATGGCCCTGCATCACCAAGATTACCATCATAGTCATCAATTTCCATGATTAAAGTGGCTGGAGTTGGGTCAGTATGTTGGCAGCAGCCACTCGAGTTAGTGGTGGCTGTTTAACAGTCTGATGGCCTTGAGATAGAAGCTGTTTTTCAGTCTCTTGGTCCCAGCTTTGATGCACCTGTACTGACATTGCCTTCTGGATGATAGCGGGGTGAATAGCCAGTGGCTCGGGTGGTTGTTGTCCTTGATGATCTTTATCTTTGGGGTGGCAGGGTAGCCTAGTGGTTAGAGCGTTGGACTAGTTGCGAGTTCAAACCCCCGAGCTGACAAGGTACAAATCTGTCGTTCTGCCCTTGAACAGGCAGTTAACCCACTGTTCCCAGGCCGTCATTGAAAATAAGGATTTGTTCTTAACTGACTTGCCTGGTTAGATAAAGGTAAAATAAAAAAATAAAAAAAATATGTCCTTCCTGTCACAACGGGTGGTGTAGGTGTCCTGGAGGGCAGGTAGGTTGTCCCCGGTAATGCGTTGTGCAGACCTCACTACCTTCTGGAGAGCCTTATGGTTGTGGATGGAGCTGTTGCCGTACCAGGCATTGATATAGCCCGACAGGATGCTCTCAATTGTGCATCTGTAGAAGTTTGTGAGTGCTATTGGTGACAAGCCAAATTTCTTCAGCCTCCTGAGGTTGAAGAGGCGCTGCTGCACCTTCTTCACAACGCTGTCTGTGTGGGTGGACCAATTCAGTTTGTCCGTGATGTGTACGCCGAGGAACTTAAAACTTACGACCCTCTCCACTACTGTCCCGTCGATGTGGATAGGGATGTGCTCCCTCTGCTGTTTCCTGAAGTCCACAATCATCTCCTTTGTTTTGTTGACGTTGAGTGTGAGGTTATTTTCCTGACACCACACTCCGAGGGCACTCACCTCCTTCCTGTAGGCCGTCTGTACCACTGTAGTGTCGTCCGCAACCTTGATGTTTGAGTTGGAGGCGTGAATGGCCACGCAGTCGTGGGTGAACAGAGAGTACAGGAGAGGGCTCAGAACACACCCTTGTGGGGCCCCAGTGTTGAGGATCAGTGGGGTGGAGATGTGGGGTGTTACCTACCCTCACCACCTTGGGCCGGCCCGTCAGGATGTCCAGTACCCAGTTGCACAGGGTGGGGTCGAGACCCAGGGACTCGAGCTTGATGACCAGTTTGGAGGGTACTATGGTGTTAAAAAATGCTGAGCTGTAGTCGATGAACAGCAATCTCACATAGGTATTCCTCTGGTCCAGATGGGTTAGGGCAGTGTGCAGTGTTGTTGAGATTGCGTCGTCTGTGGACCTATCGGGGCAGTAAGCAAAATGGAGTGGGTCTAGGGTGTCAGGTAGAGTGGAGGTGATATGGTCCTTGACTAGTCTCTCAAAGCACTTCATGATGACGGAAGTGAGTGCTACGGGGTTGTAGTTGTTTAGCTCAGTTACTTTAGCTTTCTTGGGAACAGGAACAATGGTTGCCCTCTTGAAGCATGTGGGATCAACAGACTGGGATAAGGAGAGTAGACTCAGATGAGGAAACAGGGATGAAATAAACAAAATATTTGTTACTCAGGGAGATATGGAGTGCAGATCCGGGGAAACTCGGATGAGATGCAGAAAAACCAAAAATGGAGACTGAGGTTGGAGAGATTATGATCTGGCAGAGTGAAAGTGTCAGGACTGAGTATTTGTAAAGGTCTTGATTATGGAACGAGGTGCAGCTGGTAGGGATTTCTCTGACTCCAGCACACCTGTCTCCAACCACACAATCACACAGAGAGGGAGCGGGAGATAGAGAGAGTTTCAGGGGGAGTAACTGCAGGTCAAGAAGACACCAGATTAACACCAGAGGGCGTAGCAGGAGCAGATGCGACAGGGATGGGCTGAGGGAAACTGAGGGTTGGGATGTGGAACCGGAGACAAGTGGGAGTTGAGTTGCTGGATGGAGGGTAGAATGACAGTCAAAGATACAAGTAAAAAATAAAGTAAAAATAAAGCAAAATGATGTACAGTTGAAGACGTAAGTTTACATACACTTAGATTGGAGTCATTAAAACTTGTTTTTCAACCACCCCACAAATGTTTTGTTAACAAAACTATAGTTTTAGCAAGTCGGTTAGGACATTACTTTGTGCATGACACAAGTCATTTTTCAAACAATTGTTTACAGACAGATTATTTAACTTATAATTCACTGTATCACTATTCCAGTGGGTCAGAAGTTTACATACACTAAATTGACTGTGCCTTTAAACAGCTTGGAAAATTCCAGAAAATGATGTCATGTTTACAACATTTGAGTCAATTGGAGGTGTACCTGTGGATGTATTTCAAGGCCTACCTTCATACTCAGTGCCACTTTGCTTGACATCATGTGAAATTCAAAAGAAATCAGCCAAGACCTCAGAAAATAATTGTAGACCTCCACAAGTCTGGTTCATGTCTGGTAGCAATTTCCAAACGCCTGAAGGTACCACGTTCATCTGTACAAACAATAGTATGAAAGTATAAACACCATTGGACCACATACCGCTCAGGAAGGAGATGCATTCTGTCTCCTAGAGATGAACGTACTTTGATGTGAGAAGTGAAAATCAATCCCAGAACAGCAGCAAATGACCTTGTGGAGATTCTGGAGTTAACAGGTACAAAAGTAAATATCCACAGTAAAACAAGTCCTATATCGACATAACCTGAAAGGCCGCTCAGCAAGGAAGAAGCCACTGCTCCAAAACCACCATAAAAAAGTCAAACTACGGTTTGCAACTGCACATGGGGACAAAGATCGTACTTTTGGAGAAATGTCCTCTGGTCTGAGGAAACAAAAATAGAACTGTTTGGCAATAATGACCATAGTTATGTTTGGAGGAAAAAGGGTGAGGCTTGCAAGTCGAAGAACACCATCCCATCCGTGAAGCACGAGGGTGGCAGCATCATGTTGTGGGGGTGCTTTACTGCAGGAGGGACTGGAGCACTTCACAATATAGATGTTATCATGAGGTAGGAAAATGATGTTGATATGTGGAAGCAACATCTCAAGACATCAGTCAGGACGTTAAAGCTTGGTCGCAAATTGGTCTTCCAAATGGACAATGACCCCAAGCATACTTCCAAAGTTGTGGCAAAATGGCTTAAGGACAACAAAGTCAAGGTATTGGAGTGGCCATCACAAAGCCCTGACCTCAATCCCATAGAACATTTGTGTTTAGGACTGAAAAAGCGTGTGCGAGCAAGGAGGCCTACAAACCGGACTCAGTCACACCAGCTGTTAGGAGGAATTGGTCAAAATTCACCCAATTTATTGTGGGAAGCTTGTGGAAGGCTACCCGAAACGTTTGACCCAAGTTAAACAATTTAAAGGCAATGCTACCAACTGCTAATTGAGTGTTTGTAAACTTCTGACCCACTGGGAATGTGATGAAGAAAATACAAGCTGAAATCAATAATTATTTCTACTATTATTCTGACATTTCACATTGTTAAAATAAAGTGGTGATCCTACCTGACCTATTTTTTTTTTTACTAGGATTAAATGTCAGGAATTGTGAAAAATGGAGTTTAAATATATTTGTCTAAGGTGTATGTAAACTCTTGACTTCAACTGTATGTTTGAATGACACTGAGGGGAAAGGCTGTTACAACCAATGCCTGTTTGCCTGAGGCTGATGTCACACAGGTGCTTATATACGAGTACAAATGCATACACACACACTCACATTCAAACACACACATGTGCACACACACATGCACATGTAAATAGTGCCACACATGCACTCACATGCATACAGTTGGACTTGCTGTTTAGATTTTTTGTTGTCCTTGATGTCTTTTGTTTTTTGCATTGTTGTTTTCCTTTGTTTTTCTATTTTTTTCATTTTGTTGGTTGTTGGCTCATTGGGGGGCGGTGGCTTGGGGGGGGGGAGGGGGGAGGGTGGTTTGGTGGTGAGTTGTGGAGGTGGACAGATTGAAAGGTAGTATTTCTGTGCGTGTGTGGACTGGTTCAAGCGTATACGCTGTTGGCAAGTGGTTTGTGTGTGGATATGAATTCTGGGACAGTTTTAGAGAGCTCATTGTGATTGCCTGAGGTGTTTGTGTGTTGTTTATGCTTTCATCTTGTTAGCAGTGTGTGTTTGCCTGTCCACATGTTACCTCAGGGTCAATATGAAAGGCTCCGGTTTGAATGGGGCCTCTTGAGCTCTTTGAAATCTCCTCTACCCTATTCTCACTGGTCCAGCCTGTCCACCTCTCTTTCCATCCCTCTTTCCCTCTCTATTTCTCCATCCCTGCTCCCACTTTCCATCTCTTTTTTCGTCTCTCTTTCTGTCTATCCCTCTTGCTCGCTTGCACACACACACACACACACACACACACACACACACACACACACACACACACACACACACACACACACACACACACACACACACACACACACACACACACACACACACACACACACACACACACACACACACACCAGCTATTTACACTTGCCGTGTTTCATCATCAATGAAGTGCTCCTTCTCTGGGTGTTTAATCTCCCACACGTTTGGCACTGCCCCCTCAATCAGTCTGCCTCACTACTTCACAGACAGATTGGTATCACTGCTCGCCTCACCTGCCTCTCACACACACAAGCACCCCACCAAAACACACATCAAGTACAGTCGCTCACTCCTCTCTTAGGTTTATGACGTCTGTCATCCGAGGTATCATGAAAACAGATTTTGTAACAGACATCCATTTTTATTTTCAAATAGCAAAGATGATTTGTAAAGTAGCCCTATGTCATAGGTGATGACATAGGGCTACTTTACAAATCATTTTTGCTATTCAAGAGGTATTACTCACCTCTTGTTTAGTCATGTGTGTCCATCACATAATGCTGGCCCATGATTGAGAGGAGTCCAACCATAAGAAGAAACCAAATAACTAAACAAACCAACAACTGAACAAATAGGCGCCAATCTCTTACATGTACATTAATCTTATTCATGATTTCAAACTTGTTTATTATTCCGGGGTCCGCTCTTTCCAGAGACAAACGAATGAAGGTTGATAGGAATCTGGCCATGTGGTCTGGGAGTCTTGGGAGACAGAGGGGCTGAAGAGAAATAAGAGTCAGATAGAGAGGGGAGAGCCTGGCAGCAGAGGGAAACAAAATATATTTGAAAAGCTGTGCAGTAATTGGTTTCTAAACAGAAGTGTTTCCTGACTGTCTGGTACCTGTTTACATTTGGCTTCAGGATAATAAGTTCCTGTCCCCCCCTCACTGAGATGCCAATACAACCACCTTGTTCCTAATTCTGCAATCTCTTCCCCACAATCACACAGTCAAGACAATGGTTGTTTGTGTGTGTGTATGTGTGTGTGTGTGTGTGTGAGTGTGTGTGTGTGCGTGTGCGTGTTTGAGCGCATGCATGCATATTTAGGAGATATTCTGCATACAGTGCTGTTGTGTCTGAACAGCACATTGGGTATATATGCTAGCTAGACATTGTATGTAACTAACAATAGATCAGAATAACCCTCTTCTTCCTCATAATGAGGGCAGTGGTTTCTGTTAAACCAATGTGATTTACTTGTGATTCTGCCAAATGTATCTAATCTTACAGTTAAGATACAGTAATCTTGTTCATAATTGGCATTTTAAAAATAGAAGTTATTAAATTAGCAGAAAAAAGACTCATATGGTCAATTAGAAATAACACTTGGCACAGGAAGCTTTGGACCTGAGCCATATAAGGGCTTAAATTAAATAGAACTGAAAGGGCCTGATTATAGAACTGCTGAATATAGAAGCAGTATGGCAATTCTTGATGCAAGGCTTTCTCTAATGTTGGATCAATGGCTAGAACTTAAATGTTGACACTACTTTCATTTTGATAGTGTAACATCACTGGTCAATGTTACAAACATGCATGCGCACGTGCACACGCCCACGCACACACGTGCACACGCCCACGCACACACACACGTGCACACGCCCACGCACACACACACGTGCACACACAGAAACACATACACATAAACACATACTGCTTTCCAATTCATCACCCACCATGTAGTGAGGAACAGGTTAAGTCTCAGGCCTCCACTACAAAGGGACTGTGAAATGTCGGAATCAAAAAAGTCAACAAGCGACCAAACGAACAAACGCCACACCGATGCCTTTTGGACTCAACTTCATAGGGCAAAATGCATATTCATGAAGTAAGCAACTTGTGATCCCAAACAAAGTAAAGCTCTGGCTCAGAGAGATTGGCCAAGCCGTAATGACTTCTTCGTTTTAAGCCTGCATAAGAAAGCCAGATTCCCTGTGCTTGTCGTCCATGAGAATATTTAATACCGTTATTAATCATTTTTAATCCGTTTGCTTTTAATTAAGAAACAGCATGTTGCTGTCCTATCAGCGTGTGCCAGGGCTCAGATTAATTGTAGCTTAAGATAGCTTGCCTTGATTGGTGTAATGTATTAGCTAACAAGACGCAGGCTTCTAAAGATACTTGTATACTACCTTGGGAACTTGGCACCACTCCATGGACCCTCTCTCTCTTTCTTTCTCACTTTCTCTCTCTATCCCCTCCCTCTCCCTCCTTGCTACCTCTCTATCTCTTTTCCCGTGTGTCTGCCATTTGAAGCTGCAGTCTGGAGTCATAGCAACACCTCTCTCATCTCAGCAGTGGTGGGAAGAGTACCCAATTGTCATACTTGAGTAAAAGTAAAGATACCTTAATAGAAAATGACTCAAGTAAAAGTGAAAGTCACCCAGTAAAATACTACTTGAGTAAAATGTTTAAAGTATTTGGTTTTTAATATGCTTAAGTTTGAAAAGTAAATGTATTTGCTAAAATATGCATAAGTATCAAAAGCAAAAGTATAAATCATTTCAAATTCCTTATATTAAGCAAACCAGACGGCACAATTTTTTTTTTTAAAGATAGCCAGGGGCACATCATTACAAATGAAGCATGTGTTTATTGAGTACGGTTCACCAGGGATGTTCTCTTGATACGCTTGTGAATGAGACAATTTTCATGTCCTGCTAAGCATTCAAAATGTAATGAGTGATTTTGGGTGTCTGGGAAAATGTATGGAGTAAAAAGTACATTATTCTCTTTAGGAATGTAGTGAAGTAAAAGTAAACGTTGTCAAAAATTTAAATAGTAAAGTACAGATACCCCAAAAAACTACTTAAGTAGTACTTTACACCACTGCCTCTCAGCATGGTGGTTTATGTGTATCCCTGTTACCAGCCTGCCTGCCAGGCCTGGCTCCCCTAGTGAGGCAATGTGATGTTCTAGATGACTTCCTCCAGACAGGCCAGGGTTTATTGTGACATCACCACTCTGTATGTTTGTTTGATCCTTGTCTTACCCTACAGGGGCCTGGGTGGAGGGAGGAGAGGGGCTGGGTTATTCCTCAGGCTGGGGCTAGGACTGGGTCTGGGACTAGGGCTGGGGCTAGGGCTGGGACTAGGGCTGGGGTTGGGACTAGTGCTTGCACTAGGCAGGATACAAAGGAGGAGGTTCAGTATGAGGACGTGGGAACTAGAATCATACACACAGAGATCATATAGTGGTAGGTGCTCTGGGAGGTGGAGAGGAGAGGGTGACAATGAGAGGGTGGCAGGGAGATGGTGACAAGAAGAGGGTGGCAAGGAGGGGCTGCTCTGCGGGGTGGCAGTCAGTAGAGATGGTGCTGAGGTAGGGGCTTAACTACTGGTGTGTGAACAGCAGGGTGTGCTCAACTCTGTGTCCATGCTATGAGGGAAGGGAGGCATAGTATTTACATAGATGTACTGTTGCAGTTAAACTGGGAATCTTTCTGGATGTACTCTAGGATTACTCTAGAAGTGAACCCAGTGACATTCTTCTGTACTCCTACACTATTGCATCCTCCTTTTGACATGATTTGTGCCAGGCAAGCCATCGCCATCTTGATCAATCTTAAAGTTATGGACTGCGTGTGTGCATTTGTGTGTGTGCATGGTTGCAGACATGTGCACCTGGATTAAGGTAGTTGTGATTCTGTTGGAGTAAGAGGTGGGAGTGTGTGTGAGTTGTTGGTAATTTAGAGTATGAATGAATAAATAGATGGCTATTTCCAGCACTAATCTCTGTGGCTGCCTAAAATACCCTGTCCCCTCTCTCTCTCTCTGCTGTGAAGAGATGCCCATTGTGTGTGATGAGAGTTTGATTGGCTATGTCCCCCGGGGAGTGCTCTCCATTAGCTATAGTGATCTAACAGGTAATCAGGAGATAATTAAAAGGCTTCACTTTCTGCAATAGCTCTACTGGGATGGCGTGGAGGGAATAGGGGTCTGTGTGTGTGTGTGTGGGGGGGGGGGGGGGGGGTTCTACAGGCAGTCTAGATCACAGATTGGTGGCTTGCTTGAAGAGAGGCTAACAGCAGGGTTTCAGTAGCGAATCAGCACCACTTACGCGGACAGCGACAAAAACAGTATTCTGGAGCTCAGTCCCACTGGGCGGTGGACAGCGACATCTCCGATGCAGACATTCTCCATGGGGAGAATCTCTGAAGGTAAATAGGCCAGTAGCCATAACCAATAAAAAGCCTAGAAGCCGGGAAGGGAGAGTCACCCCTTCAAACTCTGTTTGCCATCCTGTTCAACTATATTAACTTCACAAGAAAACATTAGACATGTAAGTTATACGGAATAAATTGCAACAAAGAGAAAATACACCTCTACATCATTTCTTTGAGTGTGGTGCACATTTTCTCTTGTGCAGTGACATCATGCATCTTACTCTGGCATTACTCTGGTAGCACTCTGACACACATGCATGCATGCACAAGGTGAGCCTTTAACTGCTCTGCTGAGAGCCTGCATAGTGGATGGGGCGGCCAGCGATTAAGACGTTATTAACAAATAGGTCAATGTCTATTTTCTGCTCAATTTAAAGCCTCACTGCGGTAAAGACTGCCTACTCTCCCCGGAGAGCCCACAAAATACAGAAAGACAGAACAGAAAAAGAGAATGTGTGTGTCAGAAGGAGGCTGAGGAAGATCGATAATTGTCTTTGATGGACTGATTGGAGGTTTGTGCCTGACGTTCTGGATGGACAGACAAGCAGCGGAGCACACCTACACATACCCCTGTAGACACACACACACACACACACACACACACACACACACACACACACACACACACACACACACACACACACACACACACACACACACACACACACACACACACACACACACACACACACACACACACACCCCTGAAGACACTCACAAATACACACACTCCTGTAGACACTCATACACACGTCAAACCAATACTTTTAGCCACCAACTTTTTGCAGACTTGTCTTTATAGCTGAAAGGTGCTGCCGGCAAAAAAGCCTGTACTTTTATTTCCGCCAACCAACCTAGGGACTCTATTTCATCCGTATAGTGGAAATTCAGCGTTACATCGTGATTGTAAAGGCAATGTTTCCGCGTTAGCAGAGACTGCCTCCATGGTAAACGCTGCATGTGTCGGCTCAATCTAAATTGTGTTCATATTTCTATGTGCAATATGTAACACTTCAGCGATACAGATTGAATAGTCATAATTCACATTTTTAAAAGTCCCGCCAACCCCTCCATATAAATCAGTGGAGGCTCCTCAGAGAACGAAGGGGTTGACCATCCTCCTTAATAAATTTCATAAAAATGAGATAAGTGAAACTTTAAAAAGCTGTCCTTTTTAGATAAGACTACACTAAATATATTCACGTCACCAAATAATTTATTAAAACACATTGTTTTGCAATTAAGTTCTACAGTTGCATCAACAGCTTAATTAAGTATCAAAAGCAAGTGTGTAGTCGAAGGACAGCTTGCTTCCGTCCTCTGGGTACATTGACTTCAATACAAAACCTAGTAGGCTTCAAAAATGAAGGTGGAGCGAGAAAGAGAGAGAGAGAGAGATTTTGTGATTTTGTTTCACATTCACTTACTTAGCTAGCAAATGCAGCTAGCTAGTTTAGCCTACAAAAACACCTGGCTCAAACAGAGGGATGCTATGTTAGCTAGCTGGCTATGACTATCCAACATTGGAACTCTTCCAAGTCAAGGTAAGCTTTTGGTTTGACAAATGCATTGCCACCTGGTGGATGGTTAACTATTATAACGCTAATGTCTACCCTGACCCTAAAGGTTGAGTGTACAAATCTCCTCACGGACAACATAATCTAATTAACCACTTTGCAACTACTTTGCATTTTTTCCCCTAACCCAAACCCTCACATTAACCTAACTCCTAACCCTAATCTTAACCTTAAGCCTAACCTTAACCCCTAACCCTGAGCCTAGCTAATGTTAGCCACCTAGCTAGGTTTATCCAGAACAAATTAGAATTTGTAACACATTCTATGAATTGGAATTTGTAAAATATAATTTGCAATGGATGCTGGACCTCCACAAAGTAATACATACCATACGAAACATAACATATCATACTAATTGTAGATTTACATTTAATATGTTAATTCTACACCTGATTCCAGGTTGAGTACTTTTTATTCAACGGGAAAATTAACACATTACAAAGTAATTATTTACAAATGATTTACAATACAGCGTGCTGTTAACTTATTGTTATGAATGTGAAGAAATAAAAGATAATTCTATCAGGGTAATTAAGAATAACTTGCTGCTGTCATGTCAGGTTACCATGACAAGCGACGCAACAACAGGGTCAAAGTTGAAAGTCTCTTGCTTCTTGCCGGCTAAAGCAATTATCTGTGCTATCTAGAATCCTTGGTAAGTCGCTACCCCATTGAGGTTGACATTTGAAATTGTTACGGTAAGGGTTAAGGTTAGGGTTTAGGGTAGAGACATCCCAAGGATTCCTGATAGCACTGGCCCTAAAGCAATAGTGAATGCTGACAAGAAAAAGGTAGAAAGGGTGATGTTTGAAAGGAGATCATATAAACATTGCTCAACTGTTTTACAGGTAGCATAATGTGAATCATATGTGAAAACAGTATCACAGACACAATTCACAAAACCTCTGCAAGACAAAAAGTGGTTTAATTGTTCCACAACGTTAGCCAGTGTATGGTCTCCCAGTCTTAGGGGCATTGTCCAACATGTCAATAACTATTAACACAACCATGTTGATCTCTTGATTCCTCATCATTCACCTCTACCTCTCAGAACCACGACTAAGTCATTGTGTATTATAGTAAAGTTAAAAGCACTGGCTAAGTGAAAGTAACATGGAGTGCGCCTACCGGGAACTTGCTGTCCCCTATCCACTTATTTTAAATACCAGAGAAGAAGATGAGGATAGTGAAACCTCTTTAGACTATTGAGATATACCCGGCCACCACAGCCCCCTCTTCATCTGCCTTTGTTCCAAACTTGTTTTGGCCAACCAACCTCTCCCCTGGGTGAGGTAGGCAGAGTCTCTGATCCTGAATGCCCTTTAAGCGTTTAATCGGCTCAGTAATTACTCAAACGACCTCGGGACGCAGGATCACTCCACATAATTATGAATCGGGAGGCAGGAGAGGATGGAGCTTCTCGGTTTGGGGGGAAAATTAGGCAGGAAATCTCCTTGTTGATCTCAGGTCCTTTACCAAGTCCCACAGGGTTTAGAGGACTGGAGAGAGAGAGGTGGGGAGTTCTGGGAGTGTGTGTGCGTGTGCGTGTACGTGTACGTGTACGTGTGTGTATTAGTCCCAAACGCATAATGCAGCATTGGCTCTCTTCTTCCCATACCCCCTTGCTCATCAGCTGGAAGATTGATCCATGTCAAATCCAATCTGTCAATCTCAACACAGAGACCAGCCCACCAGCCCACCAGCTGGCAGTCCTACAACATCTACCCAGCATCAAGCCCTATCATTTGCCTCAACTGGTCCCAGCCTAAGCACCAACATCCAGCCCAGCTCAATGACCCTGCCTCTGTACCAACAGTCCCATTGCCAGTTTAAACAGCAATGCCCAGCCACTGAAGCCCAGCCTAAAACACATAACCCCATCTTCAGCACGCTGCCAACAAACAGATTTTCAGCTGTGAATTAAATAAATTGCCGGAGAATAATAAGTTTAATCAGACTCTGATTGATCTGTGGGCGCTCAGATTGACACATACAGTGCATTCAGAATGCATTCAGACCACTCAGATCCCCATTACAGCCTTGAGTCTTCTTGGGTATGATGCTACAAGCTTGGCACACCTGTATTTGGGGAGTTTGTTCCATTCTTCGCTGCAGATCCTCTCAAGCTCTGTCAGGTTGGATGGGGAGCATCGCTGCACAGCTATTTTCAGGTCTATCCAGAGATAATCGATCAGTTTCAAGTCATGGCTGGGCCACTCAAAGACATTCAGAGACTTGTCCCAAAGCCACTCCTGCGTTGTCTTGGCTGTGTGCTTAGGGTCGTTTTCCTGTTGGAAGATAAACCTTTGCCCCCGCCTGACGTCCTGAGTGCTCTGGAGCAGGTTTTTGTATTTTTTATTAAGGATTTCTCTGTACTTTTCTCTGTTCATCTTTCCCTCGATCCTGACTAGTCTCCCAGTACCTGTCGCTGAAAAACATCCCCACAACATGATGCTGCCACCACCATGCGTCACCGTAGTGATGGTGCCAGGTTTCCTCCAGACGTGATGCTTGGCATTCAGGCCAAAGAGTTCAGACTTGGTTTCATCAGATCAGAGAATCTTGTTTCTCATGGTTTGAGAGTCCTTTAGAATAAGGCTGTAACGTAACACAATGTGGAAAAAGTCAAGGGGTCTGAATCCTTTCCGAAGGCACTGTATCCCCAGGGGAAGTAACTGAAAGGGTTACGCACACACACACACACACACACACACACACACACACACACACACACACACACACACACACACACACACACACACACACACACACACACACACACACACACACACACACACACACCACTGATATGTATTCAGTGACATGCATGATATAGCTAGACTTTTCAGGTAGACAATGCATCTGCTGTTGTATTGTGTTGGATGGTGACAATGCATTCTGTGGACTACCTTTTCGCCACCTGTTTGTTATACAGTCTATTAGTATATAATTGCAGTGTGCTTGATGTGTGCATGTGTGTTGGTTTGTTGATGCATGTTCATGAACATAATCACAGTTGGTGTCTGTGCTGATGTGAACGTGTTTATCAACATAATGACAATATGTGTGCGCACATGCATGCTTGTGTGTGTGTGTGTTTATGAACCTAATGTGTGTTTGTGTAAGTATGCTTGTGTAAGTGTGTTTATGATCATAATGTGTGTGTGTGTAAGTGTGCTTGTGTGTGTGCGTTTGTGAACCTAATAAGTGTGTGATTGTGTGTTTGCGTTTGTGAACCTAATGTGTGTTTGTAAGTGCGCTTGTGTGTGTGTTTATGAACCTAATTTGTGTGTGTAAGTGTGCTTGTGTAAGTGTGTTTATGAACCTAATCTCTGTGTGTGTGTGTGTGTGTGTGTGTGTGTGTGTGTGTGTGTGTGTGTGTGTGTGTGTGTGTGTGTGTGTGCGTGTGCGTGCGTGTGTGTGTGTGTGTGTGTGTGTGTGTGTGTGTGAGGGTTAACCTGGTGAGGGCCCTTGTAATGAGTAAGCATTCAGTCGTCGGGGGAAGATAAATGGAGGGCCCGGCACTACTGCAGCAGTCAGCAGGAAGAGAGGCCCGCGGCTTGTTTGTGCCAAATGGAGCTCGCAAAATATCAAAGGCCAGCCATCCAGAAGACGCCCGCGTTTGACAAATTTTAAATTAGCCAGAAAGATAGAGAGTGAGGGAGACTGAGGGAGAAAAGGGAGGAACGAGATGGGAGGGGGGGGGGTTAGAGAGGGAGAGAGGAGGAGAGAAAAAGCAGGGTAAATTATGCAATCCTTTCTGGTGTCCAACACACTGAAATCCATACTCGTCTGCCCTTTTTTAAAATATCTTTAGGGGACCAAGCCAACTATGTCTTACAGTCTCACATCAGAATAAGAAGTTCAACCATGTTTCTCAACCGTCACATTTCAAAGTTGTTGCAAATGACACATTTCAAAGTGTTTAAGGTACAGTTTAGTTAACTCCAAATTTTTAAGGTTAGGGTTAAGTTTATGCATTAACTCCCAATTTTTAAGGTTAGGGTTAAGTTTAGGCATTAACTCCCAATTTTTAAGGTTAGGGTTAAGTTTAGGCATTAACTCCCAATTTTTAAGGTTAGGGTTAAGTTTAGGCATTAACTCCCAATTTTTAAGGTTAGGGTTAAGTTTAGGCATTAACTCCCAATTTTTAAGGTTAGGGTTAAGTTTAGGCATTAACTACCAATTTTTAAGGTTAGGGTTAAGTTTAGGCATTAACTCAGAAATCTTAAGTTTTAGGCATCAACTCCGAATGGTTGAGGTAAGCGTTAAGGTTTGGCATAGGCTTAAAACAAAACACTCAAAAACAACTTTCTATAGCTGGATTCAGACTTGCAACCTGTGGAATCAGATGCTTATGCTCATCCGCCATCCCATGTCCACAACACTCCAAAAAAATCTAAACCTACTTGAAGGTAACAGCGCTCACTGTTGCCCCTAGTGGTTGTTTTCCACCTCATCTCCCCATGTCCTTACACGTGGATGGACGTTGAATACTGACTTGTATCAAGGGTAACCTGGCTGGTCCAAGCAGTGAAGCTGACACACTGTACATGCTTAAACACAAACACACAGACGAACGCACGCACGCACACATGCGCGCGCACACACACAGTTTGGGAATAATGTGTGCTCGCCCCAGGCTTAATTGGTTTTAGAAAACTAAACAGAGATCTCTGCTTAGTGGTGGCGATTGCAGGCCTTCTTCCTGTCTTTCCCTCCCGGTCAGCTCAAACACACCAGCAGAGTCAGAGGCTGGTTCTTTACACACTCCATTTCTCTCCCAGCAGCCGCTGCCTGCTCGCAACTCCACAGCACAGATCACAACGGCCCATTGGCATGGAATGAGGCACAAAATGACTACCCCAGGCAGGAAGAGCCGCTGAGAAGCAGAGGGAAGGGAAGACAACAAGGTCAGTGGTGTCAATGGGCTGTATGTATGCACTGGGTTGTGGTGTGGTGTGTTGTGTTGTGTTGTGGCTATGTGTTGTGTTGTGTTGTGGCTATGTGGTGTGTTGTGTTGTGTTGTGTTGTGGCTATGTGGTGTGTTGTGTTGTGTTGTGGCTATGTGGTGTGGTGTGGTGTGTGGTGGCTATGTGGTGTGTTGTGTTGTGTTGTGTTGTGGCTATGTGGTGTGGTGTGTTGTGGCTATGTGGTGTGGTGGGTTGTGTTGTGGCTATGTGGTGTGGTGTGTTGTGTTGTGGCTATGTGGTGTGGTGGGTTGTGTTGTGGCTATGTGGTGTTGTGGCTATGTGGTGTGTTGTGTTGTGTTGTGGCTATGTGGTGTGTTGTGTTGTGTTGTGGCTATGTGGTGTAGTGTGTTGTGTTGTGGCTATGTGGTGTGTTGTGTTGTGGCTATGTGGTGTGGTGGGTTGTGTTGTGTTGTGGCTATGTGGTGTGGTGGGTGTGTTGTGTTGTGGGTATGTGGTGTGGTGGGTTGTGTTGTGTTGTGGCTATGTGGTGTGGTGCGGTGTGTTGTGTTGTGGCTATGTGGTGTGTTGTGTTGTGGCTATGTGGTGTGGTGTGTTGTGTTGTGGCTATGTGGTGTGTTGTGGCTATGTGGTGTGGTGTGTTGTGTTGTGTTGTGGCTATGTGGTGTGTTGTGTTGTGGCTATGTGGTGTGTTGTGTTGTGTTGTGGCTATGTGGTGTGTTGTGTTGTGTTGTGGCTATGTGGTGTGTTGTGTTGTGTTGTGTTGTGTTGTGGCTATGTGGTGTGTTGTGTTGTGTTGTGTTGTGGCTATGTGGTGTGTTGTGTTGTGTTGTGGCTATGTGGTGTGTTGTGTTTTGTTGTGGCTATGTGGTGTGTTGTGTTGTGTTGTGGCTATGTGGTGTGTTGTGTTGTGTTGTGGCTATGTGGTGTGTTGTGTTGTGTTGTGGCTATGTGGTGTGTTGTGTTGTGTTGTGGCTATGTGGTGTGGTGTGGCTATGTGGTGTGTTGTGTTGTGTTGTGGCTATGTGGTGTGGTGTGTTGTGGCTATGTGGTGTGGTGGGTTGTGTTGTGGCTATGTGGTGTGGTGTGTTGTGTTGTGGCTATGTGGTGTGGTGGGTTGTGTTGTGGCTATGTGTTGTGTTGTGTTGTGGCTATGTGGTGTGTTGTGTTGTGTTGTGGCTATGTGGTGTGTTGTGTTGTGGCTATGTGGTGTGGTGTGTTGTGTTGTGGCTATGTGGTGTGTTGTGTTGTGTTGTGGCTATGTGGTGTGGTGTGTTGTGTTGTGGCTATGTGGTGTGGTGGGTTGTGTTGTGTTGTGGCTATGTGGTGTGGTGGGTTGTGTTGTGTTGTGGCTATGTGGTGTGGTGCGGTGTGTTGTGTTGTGGCTATGTGGTGTGGTGGGTTGTGGCTATGTGGTGTGGTGGGTTGTGTTGTGGCTATGTGGTGTGGTGGGTTGTGTTGTGGCTATGTGGTGTGGTGTGTTGTGTTGTGTTGTGGCTATGTGGTGTGGTGGGTTGTGTTGTGTTGTGGCTATGTGGTGTGGTGTGTTGTGTTGTGTTGTGGCTATGTGGTGTGGTGCGGTGTGTTGTGTTGTGGCTATGTGGTGTGTTGTGTTGTGGCTATGTGGTGTGGTGTGTTGTGTTGTGTTGTGGCTATGTGGTGTGGTGGGTTGTGTT
Source organism: Oncorhynchus masou masou (assembly GCF_036934945.1). NCBI lineage: Eukaryota > Metazoa > Chordata > Actinopteri > Salmoniformes > Salmonidae > Oncorhynchus > Oncorhynchus masou. The sequence continues at coordinate 74,037,801 of NC_088224.1, read as the reverse complement.
GTGTTGTGGCTATGTGGTGTGGTGCGGTGTGTTGTGTTGTGGCTATGTGGTGTGGTGTGTTGTGTTGTGTTGTGGCTATGTGGTGTGGTGTGTTGTGGCTATGTGGTGTGGTGGGTTGTGTTGTGGCTATGTGGTGTTGTGGCTATGTGGTGTGGTGTGTTGTGTTGTGGCTATGTGGTGTGTTGTGTTGTCTTGTGGCTATGTGGTGTGTTGTGTTGTGGCTATGTGGTGTGGTGTGTTGTGTTGTGGCTATGTGGTGTGATGTGTTGTGTTGTGTTGTGGCTATGTGGTGTGTTGTGTTGTGTTGTGTTGTGGCTATGTGGTGTGGTGTGTTGTGTTGTGTTGTGGCTATGTGGTGTGGTGTGCTGTGTTGTGTTGTGGCTATGTGGTGTGTTGTGTTGTGTTGTGGCTATGTGGTGTGGTGTGTTGTGTTGTGGCTATGTGGTGTGGTGGGTTGTCTTGTGTTGTGGCTATGTGGTGTGGTGGGTTGTGTTGTGTTGTGGCTATGTGGTGTTGTGTTGTGGCTATGTGGTGTGGTGTGTTGTGTTGTGTTTTGATGTGTTGTGTTCAGGCTAGGCTCAAACCCAACAACCCAACCTGAGCACTCTGTTCTGCCACCTCAGGTCTCTTGGCCCTCCCCCTTCTGCAGGGCAATTCTCGCTCAGCCCAGTCTAAGCTCTTCTCTGTCCTGGCATCCCAATGGTGGAACCATCTGCCCCCTGAAGCTAGGACAGCAGAGCCCTTGCCCATCTTCCTCAAAACATCTGAAACCCGACCTCTTCAAAGAGTATCTTAAATAATACCACAGCACCCCCCCTCCGTACACCCTTCTCACCCTGGACAAAATAAACTAGCTCTGACTTTGCTGATAGCTACTTAATTGAGGAAAATGTACTTACTATGACTGTGATATACGGTTATCTGTAAGTCGCTCCTGATAAGAGCGTCTGCTAAATGGCAAAAATGTTAAATGTTTTGTTGTGGTGTGTGATGTGGTGTGTTGTATTTTGGTGTGTTGTGGTGATGTGGTGTGTTGTATTGTGGTCTGCTGTGGTGTATTGTGGTGTGTTGTGTTGTGTTGTGGTGTATAAGGTAATCCACATTTTACCCCAATCACTGGCTCCATAGAATTCCCCTTTATGATGTAGATTTGTATAGCATAGTTTTTAACTTGCAGGGATCCATAACAATATTGCATGTGGGGCGGCAGGGTAGCCTGGTGTTTAGATTGTTGGACTAGTAACCAAAAGGTTGCAAGTTCAAATCCCTGAGCTGACAAGATACTATTCCTAGGCTGTCATTGAAAATAATGATTTGTTCTTAACTGACTTGCCTAGTTAAATAAAGGTAACATATAGTTGTGTTATTAAAGTCAAAGTCACCGGTGGTTCACACACACAAACACCACTTCCACCAATGGAGTCTCACAATCCCCTTACACCCACAAGCACAGACACACACACACACACACACACACACAATTCAATTCAGCTTTATGCTGAATAACCTTGTACTTAGATTGAAACACAAAGAATGTGATACGCTACTCCGAGTCACAACCTCCAAGCTTTTTTTTGGTCATTCCTATTCTCTCCCATCGCCCATTATTTTTTTCTTTCTTTTTTTACTGTCTAAATTAGAGTGCTATGCCCAGTACCGCCCAGTAAAGAGTTTTCTTTTCCTAATGTCAATTTACAGCCTAGCAAGAGGGAGCTGCCTCTAATCTTCTCCTACTCATTACACACCATTTCCAAGTCGTTTGGCCGCCACGCCGATTGGCTCCTCGTGGTGTGTGCAGTGACGGGTGACCTGATTGTTTATTGTTTATTTATTTATTTACTTACACATACTCTCTCTGCCCCCCCTCCACCCCCTCTCTCCCCCCCCATCTCTCCTCCCTCTCTCTCTCTCCCCCCCACCCCCATCTCTCTCTCCCCTCTCCACCCCCTCTCTCCGCATCTCTCTCTCCTCCCTCTCTCTCTATCCACCTCCATCCCCTCTCTCCCCATCTCTCTCTCTCCTCCCTCTCTCTCTCTCTCTCTCCCTCTCTCTCTCCCCCCTCCACCCCCTCTCTCCTCCCTCTCTCTCTCTCCTGCCTCTCTCTCTCTCCCTCCTCCACCCCCTCTCTCCCCCATCTCTCTCTCTCTCTCCACTCCACCCCTCTCTCCTCCCCCTCTCTCTCTCTTTCTCTCTCTCTCTCTCTCTCTCTCTCTCTCTCTCTCATCCCTCTCTCTCCCCCTCCACCCCCTCTCTCCCCCATCTCTCTCTCTCTCCTCGCTCTCTCTCTCCCCCTCCACCCCCTCTCTCCTCCCTCTCTCTCTCTCTCCTCCCTCTCTCTCTCCTTCCTCCCCCCCTCTCTCTATTCCTGTTCTCTTTCTCCCGAGCCCTTCTCCTGAATTTTCGATGAATAATCAAAGTGGTGCTTAAGCAACTGGATCTGCACGCACACACGCACGCACACATACGCACGCACGCACGCACGCACGCACGCACACACACACACACACACACACACACACACACACACACACACACACACACACACACTCACAGCATGGAGAAACATGCATTGTAGGAAAACAAAAACACACAGCAAGCCAGTACGAGGTTAGAGTGTGGGCCATAAACCGCAATGTCACTGGGTCGATTCCCAGAACTGACAAGGTGAAAAAATATGTTGGTGTGCCCTTGAGCGAGGCACTTAACCCAATCACTCCAGGGGCGCTGGACCATGGTGAACTTGGCCGTGACCCCACACCCTGCGGGTGTCACAGGTGGAGTTGTGATATGCTGAAACACATTTGCATTACACAATTGTTTGTAACAGGACAAATATAAGCACCCCCCATTTTATTGTTATACAGAGCTCTACTTTGTTGCTAACCATAGCCAACTCCTCTGTACCTAAAGGTCAAAGGTGTCCACTGATATTGACCACAAGCTGGTTTGACACTGCCTAGGTGAGAAGGGACCAAGCCTCATCCTCACGTAAACCATGCAGCCGGGAACTCCTATGATGCACTGCTCCGCCACCTCCCTTTTGTCCGACCTTCGTGTTCCCCCGGCAACAGGGCTGTGGGCCATGGTTACCAAGTGGCCCATGACTATCAAAAGTATGAGAGCAGGTGTGTTTGATACCAACCAATGCACAGTAATACACATATACAGTGAATTCAGAAAGTGTTCATACATCTCAACTTTTTCTCACCCATCTACACACAATACACCAAAATGACAAAATGAAACATGTTTTTAGAAATGTTTGCAAATGTTTTGAAAATTAAATACAGAAACATATAATTTACATAATGTATTCACACCCCTGAGTCAGTACATGTTAGGACCACCTTTGGCAGCGATTACAGCTGTGAGTCTTTCTGGGTAAGTCCCTAAGAGCTTTGCACACCTGGATTGTACAATATTTGCCCATTATTCTTTTCAAAATTCTTCAATCTCTGTCAAATTGGTTGTTGATCGTTGCATATTTAAGTAAAAACTGTAACTCGGCCACTCAGGAACATTCACTGTCTTCTTGGTAAGCAACTCCAGTGTAGATTTGGCCTTGTGTTTTAGGTTATTGTCCTGCTGAAAGGTGAATTCATCTCTCAGTGGAAAGCAGACTTAACCAGATTTTTCTCTAGGATTTCGCTTGCGCTTAGCTCCATTCCGTTTATTTTTTATCCTGAAAAACTCTCCAGTCCTTAACGATTACAAACACACCCATAACATGATGCATCCATCACTATGATTGAAAATCTGGAAAGTGGTACTCTGTAATGTGTTATATTGGATTTGTCCCAAACATAACACTTGATATTCAGGACAAAAAGTGAATTACTTTGCCACAATTTTTGTAGTATTACTTCAGTGCCTTATTGCAAACAGGTTGCATGTTTAGGAATATGTTTATTCTGTACAGGCTTCCTTCCTTTCTCTCTGTCAATTAGGTGAGTATTGTGGAGTAACTACAATGTTGATCTATCCTCAATTTTCTCCTATCACAGCCACTCAACTCTAACTGTTTTAAAGCCTCCGTTGACCTCATGATGAAATCCCTGAGTGGTTTCCTTCCTCTCCAGCAACCAAGTTAGGAAGGATGCCTGTATCTTTGTAGTGACTGGGTGTATTGACACACCATACAAAGTGTAATTAATAACTTAACCATGCTCAAAGGAATATTCAATGTCTGTTTCTCTTTTTATTTTACCCATCTACCAATCCCTGATCTTTGTGGTTGAATCTGTGTTTGAAATGCATTGCTCATCTGAGGGACCTTACAGACAATTGTATGAGTGGGATACAGAGATGAGGTAGTCATTCCCCCAAAAAATGTAACACTATTATTGCACAGTCCATGCAAATTATCATGTGACTTGTTAAGGAATGTTTTATTCCTGAACGTATTTAGGCTTAACATGACAAAGGGGTTGAATACTTATTTACTAAAGACATTTCAGCTTTTCATTTTTAATAAATGTGTAAAAATGTCAAAAACATGATTCTACTTTGAGATCATGGGGTATTGTGTGTAGGCCAGTGACAAAAGAAAATAGACACTGAACAAAAATATAAACGCAACATGCAACAATTTTATTGACATACAGTTCACATGAGTAAATCATTCAATTGAAATAAATAAATTTGGCCCTAAATCTATAGATTTCAACTGACTGTTGATCACAGATAGTTTTAAAAAAAGGTAGAAAACCAGTCCGTATCTGGTGTGACACCCATTTGCCTCACGCAGGAAACACATCTCCTTCACATAGAGTTGATCAGGCTGTTGATTGTGACCTGTGAGATGTTGTCCCACTCCTCTTCAATAGCTGTGCGAAGTTGCTGGATATTGGCGGGAACTGGAACACACTGTCGTACACGTCGATACAGAGAATGCCAAACATGCTCAATGGGTGACGTCTGGTGAGTGCAGGCCATGGAGGAACTGCAACATCGTCAGCTTCCAGGAATTGTGTACAGATCCTTGCGACATGGGGCCGTGCATTATCATGCAGAAACATGAGGTGAGGGTGGTGGATGAATGGCACGACAATTGGCCTCAGGATTTTGTCACTGTATCTCTGTGCATTCAAATTGCCATCAATAAAATGCAATTGTGGTCGTTGTCCATAGCTTATGCCTGCCCATACAATAACCAACCTGCCACCATGGGGCACTCTGTTCACAACGTTGATGTCAGAAAACTGCTCGCCCACCCAACTGACTGTCTGCCATCTACCCGGTACAGTTGAAACTGGGATTCATCCGTGAAGAGCACACTTCTTCCAGAATGCCTGTGGCCATCGAAGGTGAACATTTGCCCACTGAAGTTGGTTATGATGCTGAAGTGCAGGCAGGTCAATACCCTGTTGAGGACAACAAGCAGGATTATCCATAATCATGATAGCATCCACATTAATGTGCTTAGAACTATTCTATTCTCATTTACAATAAAAGTGAATCCAAAATAATACAATACAGTTCATTCATTTCTATTGTGCACAAAATAATTTGATACAACCAAATCAAACAGCAGATGTAGCCAACAAATGTGTAGAGTCACAAGCTTGATGTATATCTGTCCGACTTGTCCTATGTGCCCGATTTATACTATCTGGCCAGTCGACAGACCTTGTCCTAAGTCAAGCAGATAACAAGTCAGTCAGATAGCATATGTTCCATCGGCCAGCAAGACAGGATTCGTTTGATGGGCTGGCCAGTGAGGACAAGTCTGCTAAATAGGACTAGTCAGCCAGATAGCATAACTTCGGCCGGCTGGCCTGTTTACGAACCCCTTTGGCCCTGCAGTCTAGGAGGGATGGAAACGAGACCCGTCACATATCTCATGCAAATCATGATAGTGAAAAGGAACAGTGAGAACTAATAACAGACAACTTAAACCTACTGTCAAACACTTATGGTTTATTTGTTAAACACACGGTAAATGGGGGAAAGGGGCTGAGCTGGACCCAAGGAAAGAAATAATAAATATCCAAAAAACCCTAAGCTTGTCTTACTTGCTTCAAAACCGCTAGCAAACTAACCAATAAAATACAGTGGGTGGTCCACCCAGTTCTAACTAGGGTTCTTAGAGAATGTTTTCCTACAGGTAGTGTATGTCCATGGGCTACTTAGAGAATGTTTTCCTACAGGTAGTGTATGCCCATGGGCTACAGAGAGAGAGAGAGAGAGAGAGAGAGAGAGAGAGAGAGAGAGAGAGAGAGAGAGAGAGAGAGAGAGAGAGAGAGAGAGAGAGAGAGAGAGAGAGAGAGAGAGAGAGAGAGAGAGAGAGAGAGAGAGAGAGAGAGAGAGAGAGAGAGAGAGAGAGAGAGAGAGAGAGAGAGAGAGAGAGAGAGAGAGAGAGAGAGAGAGAGAGAGAGAGAGAGAGAGAGAGAGAGAGAGAGAGAGAGAGAGAGAGAGACAACTGACTGGATTTTTTAAACCAAGGGAAAGGGGATGTGATTGGGTAAGGGAAAAGGAGCAGGTGTGTCTTCTGATTGGTGACTGATTGGCTACTGATGAGTGACACCTGTGACTAGGGCAGAAGGAAAGAAAACAAATACACACACTGGATACTTGTATCCGTAATACTCCCACCCTTAAAGATCAACCCTATAAGGATTGCGACCAAATGATTTACAAAGAATACCAACAAGTTCAACAATCAAAGGCAACCGGACGAGACATCCAGAAATCATACATTTTTAAACACAAGACAAAGCACCTGCCAGTACATTTTCAGAATCCTTTTTGTGTCAGATCTCCAAATTCTAATTCTGAATAATAAGCACCCAACGCGTAAGGCACTGGTTCTGATTTTACATACGGTGCAGAAATACTAAGGGGTTATGGTCAGTATATACGATCACTGGTTGGGCACTAGAACCAACATATACTTCAAAGTATTGCAGAGCTAACAAAAAAGCTAGAGCCTCTTGTTCGATGGTTGCATAGTTAGTCTGAGTTAGTCCACTCTTGTCCTGCTGCAGTAGAACAGCACCAGCACCTCTGGCACTAGCATCTACCTCAAGTTAAAACAGTGGTTCAAAATCTGGAGCAGCAAGTACAGGGGTATTACATAAGAGTGCTTATCAATAGCTACCTGATAATCAGGGGATCACTCAAACGATCCAGCCAGACTGAGCAAATCAGTCAAGGGAGCAACTACCGCAGACATTTTTACAGAAACTATGGTGGTAGCCAACCATCCCTAAAAAGCGTCGTAGCTTTCGTCTGGTGGTAGGTGTGGGGAATGCAGTTATAGTCAAGACCTTGGCATCAACAGGGCACACCTGTCCATGGCCGACCTCTTTGCCAAGATAGGTAACAGTGGCCTTTCCCAAACTCGCACTTTGCCAAGATCAGGGTTAGAGAAGCAGCTGCCAAACATTCACATACTACCTTTAGAGAGTTAACCTGATTTGACCACCCAGACGAATAAATCACTAGATCATCAAGATAGGCACTACAATTGGGAACGCCAGCTAATACGGAGTTAACCAGTCATTGGAAAGTGGCTGGTGCGTTCCATATCCCAAAAGCCATGACTGTAGGAAGTTGTCTGGGCTTACAAAGGCTGAAATCTCAGAAAAATGTGAGGTTAACGGAACCTGCCAGTAACCTTTTAAAAGATCTAACTCAGTTACATACTTAACAGCACCAACAGTGTCGATACAGTCGTCCAGTCTGGGTAACAGGAACAAATCTGGCATTGTGACAGAATTTACCATTCGATAATCCGTAAATAACCTGGATATACCATTAGGTTTAGGAACCAGAATGCAAGGAGAACTCCAAGTGCTTGGAACTTGGTGTAGCCAGGTCATTCTTCAACAAATATCTCACCTCATCCCTCATTATCTTCCTCTTCGAAGCGTTGACATGATATGGGTGTTGCTTAATAGGGGTAGCGTTTCCAACATTAATGTCATGTTCCAACACGTTTGTGCGAGTAGGAACGTCACTAAAGAGACATGGAAAACTGTGAAGTAGCCTCACAATATCGTCGGCCTGTCCGTCCGTTAAATGAACCAGACCTGATTGGACAGTCAGCAGCATTTCTGAGTTGGGCAATCTCACACACTGCTGCTGAGTATTGCGCAACTCTAATCCATCTCCATCAACATCATTAATATGACAGCCCACTATCATAGCAGCAGAAGCAGATGCTTTACAATTGGCTCATTCATCCCCCTCCTCTCCCCTGTAACTATTCCCCAGGTCGTTGCTGCAAATGAGAACGTGTTCTCAGTCAACTTACCTGGTAAAATAACGGATAAATAAAATAAATAAAGAGGAGATAGTTCAAAAACAGCAGCAGGTACTACTACCTAACTGGGTGATGGGTCAGGTGTGGTATGCGTTTAACATGTTAATGTGGCACATTTGAGATTGGTGTTTTCTATCAGGAGTTTGAAGCACATAATCAGTTTCACTTAAGAACAAATTCTTATTTTCAATGACAGCCTAGGAACAGTGGGTTAACTGCCTGTTCAGGGGCAGAACAACAGATTTGTACCTTGTCAGCTCGGGGATTCAAACTTGCAACCTTTCAGTTACTAGTCCAACACTCTAACCACTATGCTACCCTGCTGCCCAGATTTGTCGAACACTGTTATGTTCAAAGAGTTTGATCAAGAGGATGGGTTGTGTGCTACCTCTGGGAAGCTGATCCCCTCTGACAAACAGCCCAGGGAAGAATCCAAGTATATTGAAGGTCACTCGTGAGCAGCTGATTGCTAACGAAAAGGTTGACAACAGGCTTGCTAAATGTTTTTCTAGTGTTGTCTCATTGGAAGAGGTACAGAAGAAGATCGTGGCTTACTTCATTGATGGTAATCTCCTAATGCGTAAATGGACATCCCATGTTGATGCGGACGGAGATTGGAATGCTGTTTACCAAATAGTGATTCCTACAGCCTTTCGACAAAATGTGTTATCCCTTGCTCATGTTCACCAGTGGTCCTGTCATTTAGGAATCACCCAGACTTATGACCGGGTCCTTTGACATTTATTTTGGCCAGGTTTAAAACAAGACGTGGCTCAGTTCTGTCGGACATGCCACACATGTCAGATAACAGGAAAACCAAATCAGGTTATTCCTCCCGCTCCTCTTTGTCCAATACCTGTCATATGTGAACCATTCGAACATGTGGTGGTTGATTGTGTTGGACCATTACCGGAGACAAAATTGGGTAACCAGTTTTTGTTAACGGTTATATGTAATGGCAACAAGATACCCCGAGGCCATTCCTCTGTGAAGAATTACAGCTCCGGTGGTGAGTAAAGCCTTAATTAAGGGTTACCTAATGTAGTACACACTGATCAGGGTACCAATTTACTATCAAAGCTCTTCAAGCAGGTGTTAAAATCCTTGTCAATTACGCACCGTGTGGCAAGCGCATATCACCCAGTCTCAGGGTGCGCTTGAACTGAAGTCTATGCTACGTAAATATTGTTTGGAATCTGAGAAAGATTTGGATGAGGGAGTTCCTCTAGTTTTGAACTAGTGTTTGGTCACACAGTGAGAGGACCAATGAAAGTCCTTAAAGAACAGTTTTTGTCCCAAGAGTTGTGTGCGGGAGATGAGAATGTGTTGGACTACGTTTGTCACCTTCGTGAGCGCCTACACCAAGCCTGTGCTCTCACAAAGAAAGCTCTGTCTTCCTCACAGAGGAGTATGAAAAGATACTATGATAAACAGGCTGTTTCTCGTCCACTACAGCCGGGTGACCAAGTTCTGGTGTTATTGCCTGTTCTAGGGTCTTCACTGTCAGCTCATTTCTCTGGTCCTCACTTCATTGAAAATAAATTAATAATACTTAAAGGTAAAAAAAGTGATACAGCCCGACAGGATGCTCTCGATTGTGCATTTGTAAAAGTTTGTGAGGGTCTTTGGTGACAAGCCAAATTTCTTCAGCCTCCTGAGGTTGAAGAGGTGCTGCTGTGCCTTCTTTACCACACTGTCTGTGTGGGTGGACCATTTCAGTTTGTCCGTGATGTGTATGCCGAGGAACTTAAAACTTTCCACCTTCTCCACTACTGTCCCGTCGATGTGGATAGGGTGCTGCTCCCTCTGCTGTTTCCTTAAGTCCATGATCATCTCCTTTGTTTTGTTGACATTGAGAGTGAGGTTATTTACCTGACACCACACTCTGAGGGCCTTCATCTCCTCCTTGTAGGCCGTCTCGTTGTTGTTGGTAATCAAGCCTACCACTGTAGTGTCATCTGCAAACTTGATGATTGAGTTGGAGACGTGCATGGCAACGCAGTCATGGGTGAACCGGGAGTACAGGACAGGGCTGAGAACGCACCCTTGTGAACGCACCCAGTGTTGAGGATCAGCGGGGTGGAGATGTTGTTTCCTACCCTCACCACCTGGGGGCGGCCTGTCAGGAAGTCCAGGACCCAGTTGCACAGGGCTGGGTCGAGATGCAGGGTCTTTATTGTCCTCAAAGCGAGCAAAGAAGTTGTTTAGATTGTCTGGGAGCAAGACATCGTGGTCCGCGACGGTGCTGGTTTTCTTTTTGTAGTCCATGATTGACTGTAGACCCTGCCACATACCGTTGAATTGTGACTCTACTTTGTCTCTATACTGACGCTTAGCTTGTTTGATTGCCTTGCGGAGGGAATATTTACACTGTATTCAGTCATGTTTCCGGTTGCCTTGCCCTGATTAAAAGCAGTGGTTCACACTTTTAGTTTTGCGCGAATGATGCCATCAATCCACGGTTTCTGGTTGGGGCAGGTTTTAATAGTAGCTGTGGGTACAACATCACCGATGCAGTTGCTAATAAACTCGCTCACCGAATCAGTGTATTCATCAATGTTATTGTCCAACACTATGCGGAACATATCCCAGTCCACGTGATCGATGCAATCTTGAAGCGTGTAATCTGATTGGTTGGACCAGACCTTGAACAGACCTGAGCATGGGACGTTTCTTGTTTTAGTTTCTGTCTATAGGCTGGGAGCAACAAAATGGAGTTGTGGTCAGATTTTCCGAAAGGGGGGCAGGGGAGGGCTTTGTATGCATCGCGGAAGTTAGAATAACAATGATCCAGTGTTTTGCCAGCCTGGGTCGCACATTCAATATGCTGATAAAATTTACGGAGCCTTGTTTTCAGATTAGCCTTGTTAAAATCCCCAGGTACAATAAATGCAGCCTCAGGATATTTGGTTTCCAGTTTACATAGAGTCTAATGAAGTTCTTTCAGGTCTGTCGATGTGTCTGCTTGGGGGGGATATACACAACTGTGATTATAATCGAAGAGAATTCTCTTGGTAGATAATGCGGTCTGCCTTTGATTGTAAGGAATTCTAGGTCAGGTGAACAAAAGGACTTGAGTTCCTGTATGTTGTTATGATTACACCAGGTCTCGTTAATCATAAGGCATACACCCCAAGAGATGTTTGTTTCTGTTGGCGAGATGCGTGAAGAAACCAGGTGGCTGTACCGACTCTGATGATGTAGCCCGAGTGTGCCATGTTTCCGTAAAACAAAGAACGTTACAATCTCTGATGTCTCTCTGGAAGGCGACCCTTGCTCGGATTTCGTCTACCTTGTCGTCAAGAGACTGGACATTGGCGAGTCGTATGCTAGGGAGCGGTGAGCGATGTGCCCATCTATGCAGCCTGAACAGAAGACCGTTGCATTTGCCCCTTCTGTGGCGCCGTTGTTTTGGGTCGCCGTCTGGAATCCGATCCATTGTCCTGGGTGGTGGACCAAACAGAGGATCCGCAACTGAGCAAGTAGACAAGTACATTAGAGTGTCTACTTTGAGAAACAGACACCTCACAAGTCCTCATCTGGCAGCTTCATTAAATAGTACCAGCAAAACACCAGTCTCAATGTCAACAGTGAAGAGACCACTCCGGGATGCTGGCCTTCTAGGCAGAGTCCCTCTATCCAGCGTCTGTGTTCTTTTGCCCATTTTAATCTTTTCTTTTTATTGGCAAGTCTGAGATATGACTTTTTCTTTGCAAATCTGCCTAGAAGACCAGTCCTTTACAACAATAGCAATGTCTACACTGTATTTCTGATCAATTTTATGTTACTTTAATGGACAAAAAATGTGATTTTCTAGTAAAAACAAGTACATTTCTAAGTGACCCCAAACGTTTGAAAGATATTATAGGTTAAGTTGGCCAGACAGATAGTACAAGCTCGGCAGGCCGGTCAGGTAGGATAAGTTCAGACGGCCGGCCAGATAGAATAAGTCAGTCTGATAAGACAAGTCGGCCAGATAGCAGAAGTTCCACTAGTCGGCCATATGGCATAAATTTGACCAGCCGGTAGATAACTTTAGCATAAAGGTATAAGTTTGTCCAGCTGGCCAGATAGGATAAGTCAGGCAGATAGGACAAGTCAGCCTGATAGCATACACTGTCGAAAATGATCAATATCAGGGGATATCTTTTTAAACAATAAGGCACGAGGGTTTGTGGTATATGGCCAGTATACCATGGCTAAGGGCTGTTCTTATGCATGATGCAAAGCGGAGTGCCTGGATACAGCCCATAGAGTTGGTGGAATAATCCTTTAATTCATGGCCACTTGCTCAGCTGGGACAGGGGCACTTTAATTACGTCTTGTTCAACAGATCACAACTCATTAAAAGGAGGAAATCGCCATCGCCCAACCTCGCTGCTTCCTCTTCCTTAACTCTGTCTAATCTAGACATTCTGTGCGTCCATGAATCCACGTAAATCCACAGAACCTGTTACCTTTCATGGTAACTATCTGTTGTAATCGGGAGAGCGGGCCATCAGTTACTGTTTATTGTTATTACCGCGGAGCGCGGCTTGGAGCGCACGCTTCAAACCTATTGCGTAATGTAGATGGACAATGCTCACTGCCCTACAGATCATAACAGACCAATTATGCAATCGATAAATGGTTAATATATAAGGAAAATGTATGTACATATGAAGAAAAACTTGAAAGGGTGATAAATGAAACGTCATTATTGTTTGCAGAACTGATCAATTCTGATATCAAACTGATGGAGATTATAGATTTAAGAACCGATCACTGATTGAATTATTTGAATTATTATTCTCCTGATTATGATGAATAGTTATGAGCCTAAATGACTCAATGATGATTCCTATTGACTTCTTATTGAAATTAATTGCTGAATCATCTAATTATGTTAATAATGAGAATGATTATGATTTGACCTTGGTGATTATGAATATGATTGAATGTAAGTTATTCTGTTTCCTTTGTTATGCAGCACAGACAGACTACCCAGTTAATATGCCACTTCATGGATAAAGGAATTCCTGCGTCAGTCTCATCCATTCCTCTGTCACCTGACCCGTGACCCGTGACCACTTGTTCACCTTCACTGTCCGCCATCCTAACTGTCCCGTACCGACACAGATTTCAATAATCTTTCAATGATCCTTTAAGCTGGATGATGACTGAAACAAAGACAGGTGAAGAGGACATGGAGGAGGAGAAGGAAGAATTGTCTCCACTGGAAGGAAGGAGAGAGGAGGAAAGAGCGGCCGAGGGAAAAGTATTGGAACAAATAAGCCTAAAGCCAGGAGATAAGCCTAAAGCAACAAAGAAGGCATTATCCTCAACCACCAGCAGCACCAGAAGAACCAGGCAACAATTGAGCAGACAAGCACCTGGTTATCTTAAGGATTATATGGTAGAGAATCCCAGACCAAAGGGCAAAGCCCACCAGAGCTCAAAGCAGTGATGGATCAACTGTACGTTTCATTCCCCTTCGAGCCAAGGATGGCAAACTGGAGTGAGAGTTCGACCAGTGGATACCTCTTTGGAAGTGGCCATGGCAGCCGCCATTCACTAACCCTCAGCGATTCACATGCCACTGTCCGACGAGAGAGGATGAAACTACTAGCGTTGGAGGAAATTGAGCGTCAGATTGAGGAGGAAAGACAGTCTGATTAATGATGTCACCTATTGGATGTGCAGGCCCGTAGTGCTCTGCAGAAATGGGAATTCATTGCCAAGGACTTGGCACAGCAGCGACGGCACCATCAAGCAAGAAGGGAATTGGAGGAGGCACGGATGGTCTCATCCTTCCTGGAGAGGAACAAACAGGGAGTTGACCTGACCACAACTCCACATGGACCTGACCTGTCTGCCTTTCTTTCGGAATCTGCTCCTCTGGTACAGCATGGCACACGGTCACCGGAGGCTCCGAGGTCAACAGCCAACACGGAGCATGTGGGACAGGCCGCTCCAACAACGCCCTCTATGCCAGTGTCACAAGTTAGCATTCTTCCTTCATCTAGACAAAGCACCACTCCTTCATCTTTCTGCCAATTGTCAACCATGGCAAATCGTTCCTCTCATCCAGGGCCTGGGTCAGGCCAGTCATCAACCATCAGGTGGGAGGGCTCTCACCCAATTCAGGCTGCCACCAATGGAGGAGAGTCTGGGACAGTAGGGCACAGGCTCAATGAGGCCACAGTGAGTTCATCAGCAGTCCTGGGTGTATCCTTCACGCAACCAAAAGGAGCCAACATCATGAAACTGCTAGTATCCTCAGCCTATGGAATTCCCAGACACAAACTGCCATACTTTGAGAGTGGAAAGACCAGTGATTTTGTCCTTTTGGTAATGGCATTGAAGAGCCTACTGGGTATTCAAAGTCATCTGTCAGAACGCTACAAATACCAAGTACTGATGGATCACTTGCGGTTTCCCAGTGCTTACAAGCTGGCCAAATCATTTATGCACTCCGCAACACCGCGCACTGCCGCTATCCAGGCCCTGAAAGTGAGATATTGTGAGCCACGCCAGCTAGTCCAGAATGAACTTAAACAACAACCTCAATACGTCTCCAACCAAATGGGAGACCATGCTGCCTTCCAAGAGTTCTCCCTTGCTGTCCAATCCCTGACCTCGATGCTCCAATCCATTGAAGGAGAAGATGGGAACGAGCTGAAATGTGGCTCCCACATGGACAGGCTTCTTAACTTCTTGAGGTAGAGGGGGCAGCATTTTCACTTTTGGATAAATAACATGCCCAATTTCAACTTCCTGCTACTCATTCCAGGAAGATAAGATATGCATATTATTAGTAGATTTGGATAGAAACCACTCTGACGTTTCTAAAACTGTTTGAATCATGTCTGTGAGTATAACAGAACTTATGTAGCAGGTCTCTGTCTGTTCACTGAGTTCTCATTGGCAAATGATATTTCATAGAAACCTGTTGTCAGTTCCTACCACTTCCACTGGATGTCACCTGTCTTTGGAATTTGGTTGAGGTTATTCATTTGTGCAATGAAAAAGTAGGCTATCTAGGAACTGGGTAACACTGTTGAGAGTTGCGCAATACTTGAAAAGTGGCATGGTTTGTTGAAACAATTTTTACAGGAAAATTCCACAGGCATTGCAGCTAATGTAGAAGGAAAAGCTGTGTAGATTTGCAAATACTGTGCCAAATCATATGTGAAGAATGAAACAAAAATGCAGAATCCTCTGGACAAGTGCATAAAGTTCCCTCAGTGCACAAAACAAGCAACCTCTGACAAATGTCCCTCTACTTCTTTTCGAGGAGAAAATTATGAATCAAGCACCTTATCGATAGCAACAGCTCATGGTCCTCCTGGAACCAAAAGTTTTTTTGACTCATTGGAGGAACATAGTCAGAGAAATGCTGATGAATGTTTTGCTCGAGCTGTATATTCCACTGGTTCCCCTCTGATGCTCACAGGCAATGTGTATTGGAAGAGATTTCTGAATGCCCTCACCCAGCATACACCCCTCCAACCAGACATGCTTTATCTACTCATTTGCTGGATGCAGAGTTCCACAGAGTTCAAGTGAAGGTCAAGCAAATCATAGAGAAAGCAGACTGTATTGCAATCATCTCTGATTGGTGGGAGAATGTTCGTGGGCAAGGAATAGTTAACTACGTCATCTCAAATCAAATCAAAGTTTATTTGTCATGTGCGCCGAATACAACAGGTGAAATGCTTACTTACAGGCTCTAACCAATAGGACAAGTCAGCCAGATAGGACAAGTTGCCAGATAGGACAAGTTTGGCCAGTCAGACAGTACAAGTTTGGCTTATTTATGCTGGCTGGCCAGATAGGGTAAGATTGGTCGGGCGAACAGATAACATAGGTTCGGACACATTTTGCCCACCCCTGGGACAGGACGTAGGGAGTAGTAAGGGGTAGGGTTTAGAATAACTGATCTGAGTGTTAAGTATAGTGAGGAGACAGGACTGACCTTCATCCCTAAACGGGCACATGTTATAGCTACATCAGGCCTCAATGCTTTAGTCTAGGCAGCCACCTGCCACCTGGCTCTATGTGCTAGATGAGTGCTGCTGGAGATAGGAGGGGATCAGAGGGAGGGAAGAGGGGATGATTGTATGGATAGAGGGAGGAGGGAAAAGGCCATGGGGTCACCCTGAGGGCAGTGCATTAGTCGTGTGTGTGTGTGTCTGTGTGTGTGTGTGTGTGTGTGTGTGTGTGTGTGTGTGTGTGTGTGTGTGTGTGTGTGTGTGTGTGTGTGTGTGTGTGTGTGTGTGTGTGTGTGTGTGTGTGTGCGTGCGTGCGTGCATGTGTGTGCGTGAGAGTGCATATGTAAGCCGTACCTTTGTCTTTATGTTCAGGTTAGCAGGGTCAGCTTGGACAGACAGAGCCACAGATTTTGTCACCAAGGCAACCAGTCTTGTAGGAATTTCACATAGGCCAACAACCGGCAGCAACACTCATCACCGTCACTGGACACGCATCCTGGAAATGCTCACAAGCATTAACAGAATCACACACACAAATACAAACACACACACAACCATTAGCAGCCTACATTCAAACTATGACAGACTCACAATTCCATTGTAACAAATCATTTTTGTTCTGTCATACTTTATAGTACTCTAATAATACTTTGTTCATTATCCTCAATGGAGCCTTTGTTGATTCCATTTTGCCCTGTGTCTGTAATGGCATATCACCAATTCCAATAGCATTCTGCTGTCATTACCAACCACCAAGCAGCCATCAGTGTCATTGGACACTCACAAAAGTAGGGCCCTATCCAGACAGACAACAGACAGACCTACCGACCTATGGTGGACGGACAAGCTGACTTTGGCTTCCCACACACATTACCATCCCTGCCCGTCCCTGCTCTATTCAAAGTGTAACTGGGTAATTGGGATGTTTTTCATTAGCCGTTAGATGAGAATCCAGAGATTAGGGGAGGAAATGGCCTCATCATGGTGTGGATGTGTGGTGTCACGCGCGTGTGTGTGTGTGTGTGTGTATGTTTCTGTGTGTGCGCGTGCGTGCCTGCCAAGCGGCCCGGAACGAAGACGCTCCCGCTCAAAAAAGGGAACAAATTGCCCTGGCTCTTATAACAGCAGGCCTTATTCCACCATTACCACAGAAGAAGACAAGGAGCCATCCCACAAGCCAAAAAAGATTGCTGTAAAGAGAAAGAAAAAGATGGAGAGATGGAGAAAAACAAGACCGGGGATGAGGAGGGGAAAATGAAAATAAAAGATGAGCTGATGATGAGGCAATTGGTTGGGCTGGGATGAAAACGAGAAATAAGATAGAGGGACAAATGAAATGAGAGAGAGGAAGGGAGGGAGGGAGACAGATGGAGAGAGAGAGAGAGAGAGAGGGGGAGATGTAGGGAGAGAGGGACAAATTAAATGAGAGACAGATAGGGAGGGAGGGACAGAGAGAGAGAGAGGGACAAATTAAATGAGAGAGACAGAGAGAGAGGAAGGGATAAAGAGAGTGAGGGAGAGAGAGGGAGGGAGAGAGAGACAGAGAGAGAGAGGGATGGAGAGAAAGGAGGGGAGGGAGGGAGAGAGAGAGAGAGAGAGAGAGAGAGAGAGAGAGAGAGAGAGAGAGAGAGAGAGAGAGAGAGAGAGAGAAGCAGCTCAGTGAAGCAGAACGGTGAGGGGTTAGAGAGGGACAGAGTTGTCGAGGGTAAATGTGGTGTGTATGAACCAGGAAAATATTTGATGTTTGCAGTAGCCATACTGTACAGTTTATAGAGAATACACAGTATATGTTTTGGGATTTTCAAGCTGTGTATTCAATGTTTACTATACAATGTGTGAATGTATTTCGCTGATTGTGGAGTTTGGAGAGTTCCAGTGTGTGTATGTGTGTGTGTGTGTGTGTGTCTCATGCGTGCGTGTGTGTGTGATGCTTTATCTCACGCTGTGGTCTGGTGGATGAGACAGGGACTGACGAGCACACAAAAGGGCCCTCTCAGCACTTCTCTTTCCCTCTCCCCCTTCCCTCCATCTCTCCATCTCTCCCACCCTCTCTCTCTCTCTCTCTCTCTCTCTGTCTCTCTGCAGTGTTAGCACAACAGTTCCAGAGGTTACCATTCAATTAAGCGTCAGCGCTCAGCTCGGGCTAGACAAAGACTCCACTCCTTCTCTCTTCCTTCCCTCCCTCATTCACTCCCTCTCTCTCTCTCTCTTTCCTCCACCAAACTTGTAATTACAATGTTCAACACTCTGTTCCTGTGTGACCCACTGTAAAATATGACTATCAATTTGGACCTTATCCTTTCATCAGGCTTGCTTGGCCGATGCTGGGTGATTCTGGCTAGGCCCCCGTCATGATGAAGAATATTGCTGGCCGCTATCTCCCGTGATGAATTACTTTCACTTTTCACCTCACCTCACCAGTTTGAACTTATCTCCACAAATCATTTGTATTTTTTTTAATGTATTTTTTTTTACCTCCACCCTCCCTTTTAACCATGTAGGCTTACACGAAATTAAAATGTGAAGTAACGCCATTTAGAAGTTGCTGCTGCAAGCATGTGTGATGTAGAGGGATAACGATGACCTGAAATAAAAAAGAAACGTGATTAAAAATAAAAATATAGATCTTTTAAAAACACAGAAAACTCCCACTCTAATTTGAACGCTGTAGATTGTAGAGGCTGTTAATGTGGCCAGACCATCTCCAGCCAAAGAGAACATAAATCACACAGGCTGTGTGTGTGTGTGTGTGTGTGTGTGTGTGTGTGTGTGTGTGTGTGTGTGTGTGTGTGTGTGTGTGTGTGTGTGTGTGTGTGTGTGTGTGTGTGTGTGTGTGTGCGTGCGTGCGTGCGTGTGGGTGTGTGAGAGAGAGAGAAGAGTATGTTCAGTACTTACCCAGTAGCCTACAGTAAGGGTGTTCATGCTTTGGTTGTGCGTGTGTGTGTGCATCAGTGTCCAGGGCAATGTGTCTCACTGATACGTTCAGTGTCCAGGGCAATGTGTCTCACCGATACCTTCAGTGTCCAGGGCAATGTGTCTCACCGATACCTTCAGTGTCCAGGGCAATGTGTCTCACCGATACCTTCAGTGTCCAGGGCAATGTGTCTCACCGATACCTTCAGTGTCCAGGGCAATGTGTCTCACCGATACCTTCAGTGTCCAGGGCAATGTGTCTCACCGATATATTCAGTGTCCAGGGCAATGTGTCTCACCGATAGCTTCAGTGTCCAGGGCAATGTGTCTCACCGATACCTTCAGTGTCCAGTGCAATGTGTCTCACCGATATATTCAGTGTCCAGGGCAATGTGTCTCACCGATACCTTCAGTGTCCAGGGCAATGTGTCTCACCGATACCTTCAGTGTCCAGGGCAATGTGTCTCACCGATATATTCAGTGTACAGGACAATGTGTCTCACCGATACCTTCAGTGTCCAGGGCAATGTGTCTCACCGATACCTTCAGTGTCCAGGGCAATGTGTCTCACCGATACCTTCAGTGTCCAGGGCAATGTGTCTCACCGATATATTCAGTGTACAGGACAATGTGTCTCACCGATACCTTCAGTGTCCAGGGCAATGTGTCTCACCGATACCTTCAGTGTCCAGGGCAATGTGTCTCACCGATATATTCAGTGTGCAGGACAATGTGTCTCACCGATACCTTCAGTGTCCAGGGCAATGTGTCTCACCGATACCTTCAGTGTCCAGGGCAATGTGTCTCACCGATATATTCAGTGTACAGGACAATGTGTCTCACCGATACCTTCAGTGTCCAGGGCAATGTGTCTCACCGATATATTCAGTGTCCAGGGCAATGTGTCTCACCGATACCTTCAGTGTCCAGGGCAATGTGTCTCACCGATACCTTCAGTGTCCAGGGCAATGTGTCTCACCGATATATTCAGTGTACAGGGCAATGTGTCTCACCGATACCTTCAGTGTCCAGTGCAATGTGTCTCACCGATATATTCAGTGTCCAGGGCAATGTGTCTCACCGATACCTTCAGTGTCCAGGGCAATGTGTCTCACCGATATATTCAGTGTACAGGACAATGTGTCTCACCAATATCTTCAGGGTGCATGATAAGACTAAGTCTGACTCTGAGTTAATGTATTTCTTAACTGTTTTTTTATCTCAAAGAGACAAATTGATGTGAAGCCACTGAATCTCTGTATGTACAGTACATTCAGAAAGTATTCAGACCCCTTTATCTTTTTTTACATTTTGTTACGTTACAGCCTTATTCTAAAATGGATTAACTTCTTGAAACTCCCCATCCCGGATCCGGGATCGTGACTAAAGCCTCAGGCTCATTAGCATAACGCAACGTTAACGATTTCTGAAAATCGCAAATAAAATGAAAATAATGCGCCAACTCTCAAGCTTAGCCTTTTCTTAACAACACTGTCATCTCAGATTTTCAAAATATGCTTTTGAACCATAGCAATTCACTAATTTGTGTAAGAGTATGCTAAGCTAGCTTAGCATTTTGAGTAGCATTTAGCACGCAACATTTTCACAAAAACCAGATAACCAAATAAATAAAATCATTTACCTTTGAAGAGCTTCGGATGTTTTCAATGAGGAGACTCTCAGTTACATAGCAAATGTGCAGTTTTTCAAAAAAAAAATATTTGTGTAGGACAAATCGCTCCGTTTTGTTCACGTTTGGCTATGAAAAAACCTGTATACAGTTATAGCCTGAAGCTCATTAGCATAATGTAACGTTAACGATTTCTGAAAATCGCAAATAAAATGAAAATAATGCGCCAACTCTCAAGCTTAGCCTTTTCTTAACAACACTGTCATCTCAGATTTTCAAAATATGCTTTTGAACCATAGCAATTCACTAATTTGTGTAAGAGTATGCCCAGCTAGCTTAGCATTTTGAGTAGCATTTAGCATGCAACATTTTCACAAAAACCAGATAACCAAATAAATAAAATCATTTACCTTTGAAGAGCTTCGGATGTTTTCAATGAGGAGACTCTCAGTTACATAGCAAATGTGCAGTTTTTCAAAAAAAAAATATTTGTGTAGGACAAATCGCTCCGTTTTGTTCACGTTTGGCTATGAAAAAACCTGTATACAGTTATAGCCTGAAGCTCATTAGCATAATGTAACGTTAACGATTTCTGAAAATCGCAAATAAAATGAAAATAATGCGCCAACTCTCAAGCTTAGCCTTTTCTTAACAACACTGTCATCTCAGATTTTCAAAATATGCTTTTGAACCATAGCAATTCACTAATTTGTGTAAGAGTATGCCCAGCTAGCTTAGCATTTTGAGTAGCATTTAGCATGCAACATTTTCACAAAAACCAGATAACCAAATAAATAAAACCATTTACCTTTGAAGAGCTTCAGATGTTTTCAATGAGGAGACTCTCAGTTACATACCAAATGCGCAGTTTTTCCTGAAAGCGTCTGTGTGTAGGAGAAATCGCTCCGTTTTGTACATCACATTTGGCTACCGAAACGAACCGAAAATTCAGTCACCTACAACGTCAAACTTTTTCCGAATTAACTCCATAATACCGCCCGAAACATGGGAAACGTTGTTTGGAATCAATCCTCAAGGTGTTTTTTCACATATCTCTTCATTGATATATCGTTCGTGGAAGCCTGCATTCTTCTCTGAATTCTGTGGAAAAGTACTTGCAGCTGACTTTTGCGCACCAATTTCGGCGCAGGACACCGGGCGGACACCTGGTAAATGTGGTCTCTTATGGTCAATCTTCCAATGATATGCCTACAAATACGTCACAATGCTGCAGACACCTTGGGGAAACGACAGAAAGGGCTGACTCACTCCTCTCGCATTCACAGCCATATAAGGAGACAATGGAAAACAGAGCCTCAAAAATCCTGCTCATTTCCTGGATGCCGTTTCATCTTGGTTTTGCCTGTAGCTCACGTTCTAGGGCACGCACAGAAAATATCTTTGCAGTTCTGGACACGTCAGAGTGTTTTCTTTCCAAAGCTACCAATTATATGCATAGTCAAGCATCTTTTTGTGACAAAAATATTGCGCTTAAAACGGGCACGTCTTTTTATCCAAAAATGATATAGCGCCCCCAGAGTTTCAACAGGTTAAATTGTTAGGTTTTTTCTCACCAATCTACACACAATACCACATAATGACAAAGCAAAAATATGCCATTTACATAAGTACACAGACCCTTTACTCAGTACTTTGTTGAAGCACCTTTGGCAGCGATTACAGCCTCGATTACAGGGTATGAAGCTACAAGCTTGGATGGTGAGCGTCCAACCTAACAGAGCATGAGAGGAGCTGCAGAGAAGAATGGGAAAAACTCCCCAAATACAGGTGTGCCAAGCTTGTACCGTCACACCCAAGAAGACTCGAGGCTGTAATCGCTGCCAAAGGTTGGGCCACTCAAGGACATTCAGAGACTTTTCCAAAGTAACTCCTGCGTTGTCTTGGCTGTGTGCTTACAGTCGTTGTGCTGTTGGAAGGTGAACCTAGCAGGTTTTCATCAAGGATCTCTCTGCACTTTTCTCTGTTCATCTTGCTCTCGATCCTGACAGGTCTCCCAGTCCCTGCCACTGAAAAATATCCCCACAGCATGATGCTGCCACCATCATGCTTCACCGTAGGGATGGTGCCAGGTTTCCTCCAGATGTGATGCTTGGCATTCAGGCCAACGAGTTCAATCTTGGTTTCATCAGACCAGAGAATTTTGTTTCTCATGGTCTGAGAGTCCTTTAAGTGCCTTTTGGCAAACTCCAAGTGGGCTGTTTGTGTGCCTTTTACTGAAAAGTGGCTTCTGTCTGGCCACTCTACCATAAATGCCTGATTGGTGGATTGGTGAAGAGATGGTTGTCCATCTGGAAGGTTCTCCCATCTCCACAAATGAACTCTGGAACTCTGTCAGAGTGGCCATCAGGTTCTTGGTCACCTCCCTGACCAAGGGCCGTCTCCCAGGATTGCTCAATTTGGTGGTTCTTGGTGGTTCCAAACTTCTTCCATTTAAGAATGATGGAGGCCATTGTTCTTGGGGACCTACAATGCTGTATAAATGTTTTGGATCCCTAGCTCTGTGCCTCGTCACAATCCTGTCTCGGAGCTCTAAGGACCTCCTTCGACGTCATGGAATTGATTTTGCACTGACATGCACTGTCAACTCTGGGACCTTTTGCAGACAGGTGTGTGCCTTACCACAGGTGGACTCCAATCAAGTTGTAGAAACATCTCAAGGATGATCAATGGAAACATGATGCACCTGAGCTCAATTTCGAGTCTCATAGCAAAGGGTCTGAATACTTATGTAAATAAGGTATTTCTGTTTTTATTTTTTTTCATACATTTGTAGAAATGTCTAAAAACCTGTCATTATGGGGTATTTTTTGCAGATTGATGAGGGGAAAAAATATTTGATCAAATTTAGAATACGGCTGTAATGTAACAACATGTGAAAAAAGGGGAAAGGTTCTGAATACTTTCCAAACGCACTGTACGCCAATTTCTGCTATATTTTAAGATATAGTTCTCCACTCTGAAAATAAGCAAAAAAGTATTTGAAAATGTTCAGAAAATGAAATTCTGTACACGTTCACTTCCTGGCTTGATCTCTTAGAGGAGGACCTCTGTGATAAAAGGCTGGATGTGTGTCTGTGCACAAATATCTGGGGGAGGTACAGTCAATGTAGGTCCTAGGCAAAAATATATATTTTACCTTTATTTAACTAGGCAAGTCAGTTAACCTCTCTAGGGTATGTGGCACGCTAGCCTCCCATCTGGACAACATCAAGTGAGATTGCAGAGCACCAAATTCAAATACAGAAATACTCATTATAAAATTTCAGAAAAGATACAACTATTTCACATAGGTTTAAAGATGAACTCCTTGTGAATCCAACCACGGTGTCAGATTTCAAAAATGATTTATGGCGAAAGCATACCTTACAATTATTTGAGAACATAGCCCAGCAGACAAATCATTACAAACAGTAACCAGCCAAGTAGAAGAGTGACACAAGTCAGAAATAGAGATAAAATGAATCACTTATCTTTGATGATCTTCATATGTTTGACATCTAGTGGAAGGCATAGGAACTGCAATATGAGGCCTAAGTCAATGGCTACTGTAATGGCATTGAATAGAAAACAACTTCCTGAATGGATTGTTCTCAGGTTTTTACCTACCAAATCAGTTATGTTGTACTCACAGACATTATTTTAACAGTTTTGAAAACTTTAGAGTGTTTTCTATCCAAATCTACTAATTATATGCATATCCTATCTTCTGGGCCTGAGTAGAATTTGGGCATGCTTTTCATCCAAAATTCTGCCCCCTACCCTAGAGAAGTTAAGAACAATTTCTTATTTTCAATGACAGCCTAGGAACAGTGGGTTAATTGCCTTGCTCAGGGGCAGAATGACAAATGTTTTTTACCTTGTCAGCTCGGGGATTCGATCTTGCAACCTTTTGGTTGCAGTCCAACGCTCTAACCACTAGGATACCTGCCACCCAAAATGTTTGCCACTGGGCAGGACTGGTGTCATTGTGTCTACAAACACACAAAGAGCTATACAATATACTACCTGGCCAACAGGCATATCACAGGTATATTACCCTCCCTGCTCCCCACGGCCTCCCCCTCTGATAACAGAAAGGACTACCTTTGATGATACCAATTCACAAGGCCGATTCTCATCTCTCCTGCGGAGCACAGCATCACTGATGGTAGGGCTGTCAAAGCCACCGTAACCCCCAACCCTCCACGCACAGCAGCAGTATTGTTAGAGAGGGGTAAAGATAAAGATTTTTGTTGGTGCGCCAGGCAGGTATTTACACTGCTGACATCAAAAGAGTAGGAGACAAAGAGTACTGCTACTAGAAACACGTCAGCAGAACAGACTGGCTAGTGTAGCCTGTTTACCAGTGGAGACTAGAATGTAGCCTGTTGGCCAAATAGCCAGTGGAGACTAGAGTGTCGCCTGTTTACCAGATAGCCAGTGGAGACTAGAGTGTATTCTGTTTACCAGATAGCCAGTAGAGACTAGAGTGTTGACTGTTGACTAGATAACCAGTAGAGACTAGAGTGTAGCCTGTTGACCAGATAGCCAGTGGAGACTAGAGTGTTGACTGTGGACTAGATAGCCAGTGGAGACTAGAGTGGTGACTGTTGTCTAGATAGCCAGTAGAGACTAGAGTGTAGCCTTTTGGCCAGATAGCCAGTGGAGACTAGAGTGTATTCTGTTTACCAGATAGCCAGTAGAGACTAGAGTGTTGACTGTTGACTAGATAGCCAGTAGAGACTAGAGTGTAGCCTGTTGACCAGATAGCCAGTGGAGACTAGAGTGTATTCTGTTTACCAGATAGCCAGTGGAGACTAGAGTGTTGACTGTGGACTAGATAGCCAGTGGAGACTAGAGTGTAGCCTGTTGGCCAGATAGCCAGTGGAGACTAGTGTGTATTCTGTTTACCAGATAGCCAGTGGAGACTAGAGTGTAGCCTGTTGGCCAGATAGCCATTGGAGGGAAAGGATAAAACACACCATATAACCACAAGTTACAGCACAGGTTAACCAACCAATAATACCTTATACAATAATAGACTCAGATTCTGCAAATGGTTCGTTGTAGTTTATTCATGAGAGCTCAAATTTGAACATTTAACCCCCTCTACACACACACACACACACACACACACACACACACACACACACACACACACACACACACACACACACACACACACACACACACACACACACACACACACACACACACACACAGTGTTATCCCTTTCCTACCAGCCTTGGCAGTTTCTCGCTGTTCTCTTCCTCCCCAGATGAGAGAGGCCTTGGAAGGGCCCTCCTGTTGTCAGCTTTTCAGCGTTATCATGTGTAGTCTACCAGCCTCTGATTTCTCCACATATTTCTCCCCCTTTACTTGTCCCACACATGTGTTATTGGAATATAGTCGTATTCATTTCAGGGTGGAATACTTTAATCATTACCTTCAACATATCAATTACCTTATCAATCAACCCTTTGACTAAATATTACATAAATATTACATTACCTTAAACATATAAATTCCCTTATCATAAACCTTAGAGAATTTTCTATATTCTGTCTTACCCTCCAGTGTAGGAGTGAGGCTATGGGGGAGGTATGAACGGATATGTGGGTGGGTGTGTTAATAGGCAAAAACAAAGAAGGCCTTAAAATTTCGTATGGATAGGTGGCAGCATTTTCACATTTGGATGAAAACCGTGCCCAGAGTAAACTGCCTCCTACTCAGTCCCAAATGCTAATATATGCATATTATTATTAGTATCGTATTGGATAGACAAAACTCTGAAGTTTCTAAAACTGTTTGAAAGATGTCTGTGTGTATAACAGAACTCATATGGCAGACAAAAACCTGAGAAAAAAATCCAACCAGGAAGTGGGAAATCTGAGGTTTGTAGGTTTTCAACTCAGCCCCTATTGAATATACAGGGGGATATGGGTCATCTTGCACTTCCTAAGGCTTACACTAGATGTCAACAGTCTTTAGAACGTTGTTTCAGGCTTCTACTGTGAAGGGAGGCTGAATGAGAGGGGAATGAGTCAGAGGTCTGGTCTGGTCTTGTGACGCGCGGTCAGGAGAAAGTTACCTCTTGTACCATTGCTTTTCTACAGACAAATTAATTCTCCGGTTGGGACATTATTGAACATTTAGAATAAAAACATCCTATAGATTGATTCTATACATCGTTTGATTTGTTCCTACGACCGGTAATATAACTTTCCGCTGGAGTTGCCCGCGCCTCGTGAGTTTCAATTTGTTTACTAAACGCCGTAACAGATGAGGAATGTTGACATAAATTATGGACTTTATGGAACAAATCAAACATTTATTGTGGAACTGGGATTCCTGGGACTGCATTTTGATCAAAGATCATCAAAGCTAAGTGAATATTTCTAATGCTATTTCTGACTTTTGTTGACTCCAACATGGCGGATATATTCTTTGGTTGTGTATGTCGTCTGAGCGCCGTACTCAGATTATTGTATGGTTTGCTTTTTTCCGTAAAGTTTTTTTAAAATCTGACACAGCGGTTGCATTAAGGAGAAGTATATGTTTAAATCTGTGAATAACACTTGTATCTTTTTATTAATGTTTATTATGAGTATTTCTGTGATTTGATGTGGCTGTGTGCAAATTCACGGGATGTTTTGGAGGCAAAGCCAAATGTAAACTGAGGTTTTTGGATATAAATATGAACTTGATCGAACAAAACATACATGTATTGTGTACCATGTTGTCCCGGGAGTGTCATCTGATGAAGAATATCAAAGGTTAGTGATTAATTTGATCAATATTTCTGCTTTTTGTGACTCCTCTCTTTGCTTGGAAAATTGCTGTATGCTTTCTGTGACTAGTTGCTGACCTAACATAATGATATGTTCTGCTTTCGCCGAAAATCTTTTTTGAAATAGGACACTGTGGTTGTATTAACTTCTTAAGCGTGCCCAATTTCAACTTCCTGCTACTCATGCAAAGAATATAATATATGCATATTATTAGTAGATTTGGATAGAAAACACTCTGAAGTTTCTAAAACTGATTGAATCATGTTTGTGAGTATAACATAACTTCTGTAGCAGGCAATACCCAGAGGACGAACCGTTCAGATTTTCTTTTTTGAGGTCTCTGTCTGTTCAGTGAGTTCTCATTGGGAAAGGATATTTCTTAGGAACTTGTTTTCAGTTCCTACCGCTTCCACTGGATGTCACCAGTCTTTGGAATTTGGTTGAGGTTATTCCTTTGTGCAATGAAGAAGTAAGGCCATCTAGGACCTGCGTAACACTGTTGAGAGTTGCGCAAGACTTGAAAAGTAGCCTGGTTTGTTGTCTCCCTGTATTGAACACAGATAGACCCGTCTTCAATTTGATCGATTTTTAATGTTTAAAAATACCTAAAGTTGTATTAACAAAGCAGTTTGAAATGTTTTGGCAAAGTTTACAGGCAACTTTTGAAATATTTTGTAGTGACGTAATTTGGAAGCTGTTTTTTTTTCTGGATCAAACGCGCCAAATAAATTGACATTTTGGTTATATGGGGACGGAATTAATCGAACAAAAGGACCAATTGTGATGTTTATGTGACATATTGGACTGCCAACAAAAGGACCTCATCAAAGGTAAGGCATGTTTTATATTTTATTTCTGCGTTTTGTGTAGCGCCTGCAGGATTGAAATATGCTACCCTCTTTGTTTACTGTTGTGCTATCATCAGATAATAGCTTCTTATGCTTTCACCATAAAGCCTTTTTAAAATCTGACATGTTGGCTGGATTCACAACGAGTGTAGCTTTAATATAGTATCTTACATGTGTGATTTAATGAAAGTTAGATTTTTATATCCATTTTATTTGAATTTGCCACGCTGCATTTTCCCTGGCTTTTGTCCAAGTTGGACGCAAGCATCCCCTATACCATAAGAAGTTAACGGGAATGTTATCTTTAAAATGGTGCCTAATACTTGTATGTTTGAGAAAATTAAATTATGAGATTTCTGTTGATTGAATTTGGCGCCCTGCAATTTCATTGGCTGCTGTTGACGAGGGGTTCCGCTAGCGGAACAGGCTTCCAGTCCTAGACAGGTTAAAATGTTCCAAGTCTCCTTGGCCAAATCACAATAATATCACAAAAAAAAGACCTAGTCCAATCAATGAACCAAAATAATAAACCATCTAAAATGCACTCCTTTGAAGACAAATGTAAAAAACAGCAGGGCAATAATAGTCCAGTGACAGTGAACATCAAATGATGCACAGTGAAAAAGCACTGGAGTGAGATAGGTCAAATGTGAGTGAGAGAGGGGGGGGGCGTCTTTGCTGTGGACTTCAGAAATGCAGTTGAACTTGTCTGTCTGTCCAATACACCTGATGGTTTGTTGGTTTGTTGGTTAGTTTGTCAAAGCTTCACAACAATGCTGCTACTAATCGTTGCGATTATTCACAGGAGCGGCCCCAACAGATTAACACCACCGATAGACATACAAACTTTACAAACTAAGCACACTGAAAATAAACGAGAATTACAAACACTGTGAAACTGCTGCGCCAATTGAGAGCTCTCACACAGAGCTGGAAGAGTCATCTTCCTTCCTTTCCTCCTTCCTGACTGCTGATTCCATCTTAAAGTGGCAGCGTACAGTGAAGGCTCTGTGCAGGATTTTGCAAAATACACATGAGACAGGACTGGACATAAACACACACACTCTGCGACTGTGCCGACACAGCTGCCTCGGACATGCGGGCTCCATATGTCACAGGCAGTAGGGGAGCGATGCTCTTCCCAGCACAGCTAATCAATCACAGAGACCCCATCCTCCAAGGTTCAGCACAACACCACAGGGTACAGGGCTGAGCACAGAGCAGTGCTCCAAAAACACCCGAGAGAATTCTCACCACGACTTCAGTCAGGTCAAATGAGAGAGAAGGATGGAGTTGGCATCTGATTTTCCTTTGTGACAGAGACAGGAAACAAAGGTGAAAGATGTGCATTTTGGTGTCCATTATTCTTTGCCCCTGTAGTTGGCCCCTCGTCTTTTGAAACTCAAAGTTACAGACTGTGAATAATGCTCCAGAAACCACCCACAGTTGCCTCTTTCTGTTTTCAATGGTTCCCTCTTCTGTTTCTTTCCTCCTGTCTACAGTATGCCTTCCTCTTCTACTCCTCATCCCTCTCTCCACTGCTGAGAAGATAAGAATAAGCAACAGAGTCGTGTTAGTGGTCGGTCGTTTCAATGTTGTCCCCTTAGTGAGCCTGCAATCTGGCCCGACATGTAATGGCTCTCTTAATCTGCTAATTATGGGTCAGGGACGAGGATTATGTCACCAGGGCAGTCCAAGTCCCGAGTCCTAGGGACCTCTGGATCAATAAAGGCCTCCACAGGGACTCCTGCCCTGGCAGACGTCGATACTGTCCATTGGGTATTAAAGAGCAGTCTGTCAGGCCACCTTCACTAGAAGGTCCGGGGGTGGGCCTGCGTGGATGTGGGGATCCCTCTCCCCTAAGGGAGGCCTCTGTAACCTCCAGTGTGTACTAACACCCCAGGGGGTCTCCGATGACATGCCATCCCTCCTGAGTATCGACATATCAGGTGACAAAGGCCTCCTCTGGGCCCTCGTTCTCCTCCGCACTGTGGTGTGGTGTGATCAGCCTGAGGAGAGGAGAGGAGAAACCGACCTCTTCTCTTCTCAAACTACTCTTTCTCATTCTACACAGGCAGTGAATGTTGGGGGATTTGGTATTATGATTTTGAATGGGCATTTTCTTCTCTGAGCTCTCCCCGCCCCGGACCTTTGCCTATTCTCAGACCGATGCCCACTGCATGCCCGCTGTGTCCCTACCCACTGCTGCCTCTCTGCTCTGCAGCCCCCTGCAGCCCCCTGCACAGCCACCACCATCTGCTCCCTGCCACTACCCTGGCACTGCCCTCCGCTCTCCTCTCTCATGCAGGGCACTAGCGACTGCGCTGACACCCTCTCACCATGCTACCTCTCACTAGGCAGGAAGCACACACACACACACACACACACACACACACACACACACCCTGCACGCTGGGAGCTGTGGGCCATCCGGCCCAAACATGAACCTTCTAATGTCACTGTGGAGATGACACAAAGGAAACAAATAATGCAGTGTGTGTGTGTGTGTGTGTGTGTGTGTGTGTGTGTGTGTGTGTGTGTGTGTGTGTGTGTGTGTGTGTGTGTGTGTGTGCATGTGCATAAGTGTGAGCATCGCATGAAGGATGGTACCGGGGCCACTGAACTCATTTTCGCTTCTCCCACTACACCCCTGACCTCTGACCCTTATGTCTCATTTACCCCACTTCCCATCATGCCGTTCACCCCAGAAGACGAGGGAGGGAGGAGGAGGGAAAGGGGGCGGTGTCACTGTCTTACCGTCTCACCCTCTTTTGTTTTAACCTCTTCACCCATCATTTCTGTTTATTTATGGCCACCATGGGTTATGGCGCCGGCCGTGCACCTAAAGCTGTCAAGCCGACCCAGGACCCCAGGCAGGCAGCACGGTAACCTTGGACTGGAGACGCACAGCACTGCACACACACAGTGGCCCAGGACACAATGCACACCCACAGACACACACACTACTCTCCTTTTGGCTCCCCAGCACCACTCCGCCAGAGGTGGGTTAATATTCCACAGGGGGTCATGTAAAGATTATAGCAGTCTTCTCTTTTTCTTCTCTTCCACTGCACCCCCCTCTCCTTTCTTTTCTCTTTCTATTTGCTCTGGTAATCAGGTGGTAATCAGGTGGTAATCCGGTTGTAATCAGGTGGTAATCAGGTGGTAATCAGGTGGTAATCGGGTGGTAATCAGGTTGTAATCAGGTGGTAATCAGGTGGTAATCAGGTGGTAATCAGGTTGTAATCAGGTGGTAATCAGATGGCCAGCAGCTCAGATGACTGACCCTGTTGTTAATTAAGTGAATGCTTCCCTGACTGGGGGAGGCTGGGGTAAGATTGTGGGTGATGCTGTTTTGCTGTGGACACCCCTGTAAACTGTCAGCAAGGCAGGGCAGGGTTGGGATGCCGGGGTACCCCCTTCTCAGTCTGGTCTGGCCCCCTGCTCTGAGGCAGCTGTGAGGGGGTGCGCTCCTACAGGGGTGTAAAGTACTTAAGTAAAAATACTTTAAAGTACTACTTAAGTAATTTTTGGGGTTATTTGTATTCTACTTTACTATTTATATGTTTGACTGTTACTTTTACTTGACTACATTCCTAAAGAATATGATGTACTTTTTACTCCATACATTTACCCTGACACCCAAAAGTACTATTTTGAATGTTCAGCAGGACAGTAAAATGGTCTGATTCACACACATATCAAGACAACATCCCTGATTGTCCCTACTGACTCTGATCTCGTGGACTCACTAAGCACATGCTTAGTTTGTAAATTATGTCTGACTGTTGGAAGCGGGCTGCGGCTATCCTGGCTATCCACCCAAAAAATTTAAACTAGAAAATGGTTCCGTCTGCTTTGCTTAATTTAAGGAATTTGAAATTATTTATACTTTTACTTTTGATACTTAAGCATATTTTAGCAACTACATTTACTTTGAATACTTAAGTATATTAAAAAGAAAAACTTTTAGACTTTTACTCAAGTAGTATTTTACTGGGTGACCTTCACTTTTACTTGAGTCATTTTCTATTAAAGGTGTCTGTCACGGCTGATGAAAGGAGCGGACAAGGTGCAGCATGTTCAGCGTACATGTTCTTTAATGAAGAAAAAGACGCCGAGCAAAACAATACACACTACAAAACAAAACCGTGAAGCTTAAGGCTAAGTGCCATAAAGAAAGTCAACTTCCCAAAAGGTACCTAAGTATGGTTCCCAATCAGAGACAACGATAGACAGCTGTCCCTGATTGAGAACCATACACGGCCAAAACATAGAGAGAGAAAATCATAGAAACACAACACATAGAAATGCCCACCCCAAATCAAATCAAATTAAATTGTATTTGTCACATACACATGGTTAGCAGATGTTAATGCGAGTGTAGCGAAATGCTTGTGCTTCTAGTTCCGACAATGCAGTAATAACCAACGAGTAATCTAACCTAACAATTCCAAAACTACTACCTTATACACACAAATGTAAAGGGATAAATAATATGTACATAAAGATATGAATGAGTGATGGTACAGAACGGCATAGGCAAGATGCAGTAGATGGTATAGAGTACAGTATATACATATGAGATGAGTAATGATGTCACGCCTTGGTCTTAGTATTTTGTGTTTTAGTTTATTAGTTAGTCAGACCAGGGTGTGACACGGGGTTATTATGTATTGTATTTTCGTATTGGGGTTTGTAGTGTTTGGGATTGTAGTTGATTAGGGGTGTGTGTGTGTTATATAGGTTGGCTGCCTGAGGCGGTTCTCAATCAGAGTCAGGTGATTCTCGTTGTCGCTGATTGGGAACCGTATTTAGGTAGCCTGGTTTTCGCCTTGTATTTCGTGGGTGATTGTTCCTGTCTCTGTGTAGTTTGCACCAGTCAGGCTGTAATTGGTTTCACGTTCTGTTTGTTATTTTTGTATTTATGAGTTATTCGTGTATAGTTCGTTCGTTTGTCTTCACTAAATAAACATGAGTAACTTACACGCTGCATTTCGGTCCGACTCTCTTTCAACTAAAGAAGAACGCCGTTACAAATGAATGGTATATACACATAAGTGGCATAGTTTAAAGTGGCTACTGATAGATGTATTACATAAAAATGGCACGATGCAGTAGATGATATAGAGTACAGTATATACATATGCATATGAGATGAGTAATGTAAGGTATGTAAACATGATATTAAGTGGCATTGTTTAAATTGGCTAGTGATACATTTTTACATCAATTCCATCAATTTCCATTATTAAAGTGGTTGGAGTTGAGTCACTATGTTGGCAGCAGCCACACATTGTTAGTGGTGGCTGTTTAACAGTCTGATGGTCTTGAGATAGAAGCTGTTTTTCAGTCTCTCGGTCCCTGCTTTGATGCACCTGTACTGACCTCACCTTCTGGATGACAGCGGGGTGAACAGGCAGTGGCTCGGGTGGTTGTTGTCCTTGATGATCTTTTTGGCCTTCCTGTGACATCGGGTGGTGTAGGTGTCCTGGAGGGCAGGTAGTTTGCCCTCCAGGACACCTACACAACGCTGTCTGTGTGGGTGGACCAATTCAGTTTGTCCGTGATGTGTATGCCGAGGAACTTAAAACTTACTACTCTCTCCAAAACTGTCCTGTCGATGTGGATGGGGGGGGGGGGTGCTCCCTCTGCTGTTTCCTGAAGTCCACAATCATGTCCTTTGTTTTGTTGACGTTGAGTGTGAGGTTATTTTCCTGACTGCACACTCCGAGGGCCCTCACCTCCGCCCTGTAGGCCGTCTCAGTGTTGTTTGTAATCAAGCCTACCACTGTAGTGTCGTCCGCAAACTTGATGACTCACCATGCTGGGGAGACATACAGGAGGCTTCTTCCTTGTCCGAGGCACCGGATACACTGGGATGTGGGGGAGCACTGGAGATCTGGTTCGTAGCCTCGGCACCACTCTAACAGGCTGAATTCCCACTCTAGCCCGGCACCTCCAGAGCACAGGCACAGGTCTAACCGGGCTCTGGGGGAGCACTGGAGCTCTGGTGCTTAGGACTTGCACTGCTCCTCTTGGCTGCATGCCCAACTTAGCCCAGAACATGCAGGGAGCTGGAACAGGCCGCACTGGGTTCTCCTGGCGAACTGGGGAAACCGTGCCTAGAGCCGGCGCAGGACTCACCGGGCTGTGGAAGCGCTCTGGTTCCATCCTCTGCTCTGGCTCTGGTTCCATCCTCGGCTCTGCCGACCGTCCAGTGTGCCGCCCCCCAAATGTTTTTTAATGGGGCTGCCTCTCCTGGCCACGCTGCTTGGTCCTTTGGTGGTGGGAAGTTCTGTCACAGTTGACCAAGGTGCAGCGTGGTGAGCGTACACGTTCTTTAATAGAGAAAAAGACGCAGAGCAAAACAATACACACTATAAACAAAACCGTGAAGCTTAAGGCTCAGTGCCATAAAGAAAGTCAACTTCCCACCAAGACAGGTGGGAAAAAAAGGCACCTAAGTATGGTTCCCAATCAGAGACAACGATAGACAGCTGTCCCTGATTGAGAACCCTACATGGCCAAAACATAGAACTATAGAACATAGAATACCCACCCCAACTCACGCCCCGACCAAACCAAAATAGAAACATTAAAAGGATCTCTAAGGTCAGGGTGTGACAGTACCCCCATCCCCCCCCAAAGGTGTGGACTCCAACAGAAAAACCTAAACCTATAGGGGAGGGTATTTTTGGGCATCTATCCGCGGTGGCGGCTCAGATGCGGGACGCAGACCCCGCTCCACCACTGGCTCACCCCACTTAGGTGGCACCTCTAGTGTGGAGAACCTCTTCGTCGACCCCAGACTGGGGACCCTCGTAGCGGGCCCCGGACTGGGCTCCCTCGCTGGGGCCCCCGGACTGGAGGCCATCGCTGGAGGCTCCGGACTGGATGCCGTCGCTGGAGGCTCCGGACTGGAGGCTGTCGTTGGAGGCTCCGGTCTGGAGACCGTCTCTGGAGGCTCCGGACTGGAGACCGTCTCTGGAGGCTCCGGACTGGAGACCGTCACTGGAAGCTTCGTGCCATGGATCCTCACTGGAGGCTTCTTGCCATGGATCATCACTGGAGGCTTCCTGCCATGGATCATCACTGGAGGCTTCGGCCATGGATCATCATCACTGGAGGCTTCGGGCCATGGATCATCACTGGAGGCTTCTTGCCATGGATCATCACTGCAGGCTTCTTGCCATGGATCATCACTGAAGGCTTCATGCAATGTATCATCACTGGAGGCTTCGTGCAATGGATCATCACTGGACGCTTCTTGCCATGGATCATCCCTGGAGGCTTCGTGCCATGGATCATCACTGGAGTGGAGAGACACACAGGAGGCCTGGCTCTGGGAGCAGGCACAGGACTCACCAGGCTGGGGAGACATACAGGAGGCTTCTTCCTTGGCCGAGGCACCGGATACACTGGGCCATGGAGGCGCACTAGCGGTCTCGAGCGCAGAGCTAGCACAACCCGTTCTGGTTGGATGCCCGCTTCCACCCGGCAGATGCAGGGCGCTTGTATAGAGCACACCGGCCTGTGAATACTGAACCGAGACACCAAGCGCATCACAACAATAGCACGGTGCCTGACCAGTTACATGCTCGCCACGGTAAGCACGGGGAGTTGGCTCAGGTCTGAATCCTGACTCTTGCTACACTCCCCGTGTGCCCACCCCGACCAATTTTTTGGGGAGTGGCCTCCCGGTCTTTAGTGTCAGCCGTGACCCTTTGTAAACTTGGGCCACTTTCTCGCTGCCTCCACCATCCTCTGTGCTCCTAGCTGCTCCCACCGCAGGCAGGCCTTTACCGCAAGGATCTCCTCCCATCTCCAGGATTCCAGGATCCTTTGCCATTTAGGATGTCCTCCCATCTCCAGTCCTCCTGAACACACTGCTCCTCCTTACCACGCTGCTTGGTCCGTTTGTGGTGGGAAGTTCTGTCACGGCCGTTGAATGAACTGGACCAAGGTGCAGCGTGGTGAGAGTACATATTATTTTATTTAGAAAAGACACCGAACAAAACAATAAACACTACAAAACAAACCGTGAAGCTAAAGGCTATGTGCCATTAACAAAGTCAACTTCCCACAACCACAGGTGGGAAAAAGGGCAGCCTAAGTATGGTTCTCAATCAAAGACAACGACAGACAGCTGTCTCTGATTGAGAACCTTACCCGGCCAAAACATAGAACTACACAACATAGAACATAGAATACCCACCCCAACTCACGCCCTGACCAACCAAAATAGAGACATTTAAAGGATCTCTAAGGTAAGGGCGTGACAAAAGTTATCTTTACTTTTACTCAAGTATGACATTTGGGTACTTTTCCACCACCGCTACCCTATTGTAAGTATGAGGAGCTGCAGCCCAATATGGTGCCTGGAATATGGGTGAGTGGGTGTATGGAAAGGAGTGGGTGTATGGAAAGGAGTGGATGTATGGAAAGGAGTGGGTGTATGGAAAGGAGTGGGTGTATGGAAAGGAGTGGATGTATGGAAAGGAGCGGATGTATGGAAAGGAGCGGGTGTATGGAAAGGAGCGGGTGTATTGAAAGGAGCGGGTGTATGGAAAGGAGAGGATGTATGGAAAGGAGTGGGTGTATGGAAAGGAGTGGGTGCATGGAAAGGAGTGGGTGTATGGAAAGGAGTGGATGTATGGAAAGGAGTGGGTGTATGGAAAGGAGTGGGTGCATGGAAAGGAGTGGGTGTATGGAAAGGAGTGGATGTATGGAAAGGAGTGGGTGTATGGAAAGGAGTGGGTGCATGGAAAGGAGTGGGTGTATGGAAAGGAGTGGATGTATGGAAAGGAGTGGGTGTATGGAAAGGAGTGGATGTATGGAAAGGAGTGGATGTATGGAAAGGAGTGGATGTATGGAAAGGAGTGGGTGTATGAAAAGGAGTGGGTGTATGGAAAGGAGTGGGTGTATGGGAAAGGAGTGGGTGTATGGAAAGGAGTGGGTGTATGGAAAGGACTGGATGTATCGAAAGGAGTGGGTGTATGAAAAGGAGTGGGTGTATGAAAAGGAGTGGGTGTATGGAAAGGAGTGGATGTATGGAAAGGAGTGGATGTATGGAAAGGAGTGGATGTATGGAAAGGAGTGGGTGTATGGAAAGGAGTGGATGTATGGAAAGGAGTGGGTGTATGGAAAGGAGTGGGTGTATGGAAAGGAGTGGGTGTATGGAAAGGAGTGGGTGTATGGAAAGGAGTGGGTGTATGGAAAGGAGTGGGTGTATGGAAAGGAGTGGGTGTATGGAAAGGAGTGGATGTATGGAAAGCGAATCAGCTAATTGGGCAGATTTATTGCCGCTCAATGTTTTGGTGGTGTTTTTTTCCTCCCATTATTTTTATTCAACTATGATAGCAGCCTACACAATAAACTCATATTGATAACCATGTAGATGTGACCTTGATACATACATACATTCAATGGGGACAGCATGAATGGTAACAACACAGGGACACAGTGCCCTTTCTCCTGCTTGACAAGCAGTACTGTCCAGCAACGGCATTGGAAGTAGATACCTAGTAGCCAATATCAAGGTGACAGTCACTATAAGAACACACATTAAACGCTGGAAGCAACAGTACACCCATCATCAGTACTTTTAATAAAAAATAAAATATCTTCAGTTTTATAACTGAAAATGTATAATTGTTTGTGGAAATCTAAGAGTGAAATACAACTCAGGCTCATCCTCCGGCTTCAAAAGTCCATACCCTCGCGGTACGATAGCTCAATGTGTGGATGTTGCGTGGTAAGAAAAGGAAAAAAAACGTATAGCAGAGCGCTTTCGACACACCCACTCATTTTTATGGATCACCTTTCCTTTTCTTGTTCCCATTGTGCCGTCAGAGGGTATGTGTGTGTGTGTGTGTGTGTGTGTGTGTGTGTGTGTGTGTGTGTGTGTGTGTGTGTGTGTGTGTGTGTGTGTGTGTGTGTGTGTGTGTGTGTGTGTGTGTGTGTGTGTGTGTGTGTGTGTGTGGCAGGGGAGCAGGGCTGGATAGCATCAGTGGGCTCTGTCTGTGCCAGCGGGTCAGAGACGTAGAGCTGACACATTCCCTGGCGCTGCGCCACACGCCCTGTCCAACTACATCAGCAGTGCGGGAACTCAAACACCCAGCGCCAATCCAGCACCAGCCCAGTATCAACCAGGTGCCATCCATCCCCTCCCCGCACCACGCCACGCAGTGCCAAGCAGCACAGTGGTGAAAGTCACACCAACCCGACCAAGGGCAGCCGAGTAGGAAGGAAGAGAGGGGGGAGTGAAGGGATAGTGTTAGTGCTGCAGTGTGTTTATTCATATTGTGAATGCAATACATGTGAAAATGTGTAAAGTCTGACTGGCCCTGACTGTGGCTGTGTCAGAGACACACTATGAACCGGTATCAGTGCTACAGAAACATCTTTTTCCAACAGCACACATCCACACCGGCCTCTATAAAAAAAGTCAATTGAAATGTACATGTTAGTGAGAGGTGGTGGTTCACGCAGCGATTTGAGATGTCATCTAATTTCAAATCGAGCCACACTAATTCACGGAGAGGGAAACGAGAGTATGGGGAGGGGTGGAGACTAGAAGGAGAGATGTGGGTGGAGGAGGAGGGGGTGGAGGAGGAAGGGGAGGAGGGATGAAGGGTTGAGGAGGAGAGGGAGAGAGGGAAAAAATCTCTGTCTCAGCAAAAGTTTCCATTAAAATTTGAGACAAATGATCTCTGTGTCCTTCTCCCATGCTGCCTGGGGCATCATGCTATTTCTATGCAAATAACAACCTCACGCCTTCACTCCTATTATATCTACTAGAGCTAATACAACATGACCCGAGAGGGAGAAAATGAGAGAGAGAGCAACAGAGAGAGAGAGAGAGAGGGAGAAAGGGAGAGAAGGAGCAACAGAGAGAGAGAGGGAGAAAAAATAACAGAGGGAGAGAGGGAGAGAGGGAGAAAAGGAGAGAGAGAGCAACAGAGAGAGAGAGAGGGAGAAAAAATAACAGAGGGAGAGAGAGAGAGAGGGAGAAAAGGAGAGAGAGCAACAGAGAGAGAGAGAGAGGGAGAAAAAATAACAGAGGGAGAGAGAGAGAGAGAGAGAGGGAGAAAAGGAGAGAGAGCAACAGAGAGAGAGAGAGAGGGAGAAAAAATAACAGAGGGAGAGAGAGAGAGGGAGAAAAGGAGAGAGAGAGCAACAGAGAGAGAGAGAGAGGGAGAAAAAATAACAGAGGGAGAGAGAGAGAGAGAGAGGGAGAAAAGGAGAGAGAGAGCAACAGAGAGAGAGAGAGAGGGAGAAAAAATAACAGAGGGAGAGAGAGAGAGAGAGAGGGAGAAAAGGAGAGAGAGAGCAACAGAGAGAGAGAGAGAGGGAGAAAAAATAACAGAGGGAGAGAGAGAGAGAGAGAGGGAGAAAAAATAACAGAGAGGGAGAGAGGGAGAGAGGGAGAGCACCAAGCACGTACCAGTGAGTGAGGAGAGACAGAGGAAGAGAGAGAGTGTGTGGGGTGGATTCACTGAGCTGTGAAAATATATAATGCCAAGAGTGTGAGAGAGAGACAAGAACAACACAAAGACATGGCCATAATTTGTCTCTGGCTGCCTCCCATTTAATATATGACACCCCTCCGCTGACGCTTCGCTGGTTCACGGTGCTGTTTAACTGTACACTTACAACCACATCAAACCCTCTGCATCGATATCACAGTCACACACCTTCACAATTACACACTGTACCGTGCCAAAGCCTAATACAAATAACACACTTTAAAGCAGTATCATATGCAAATAAATAGTCATGGGAATGATTGCAAATGCATATAAAATTCTGAGCAAATATTTCACTCAAAATAATGTATTTGTAGTTGGCTTTTGTTCAATGCAGGACCATGCTTTCTTTAGTATCCTATGTGGACAGACGTTTAAATATCTGCAAATGCATATGCAATTCCAAGCACACATTTCACCCAAATTCAAATATGCCACTATTTACCTAATTTGGGGTCTCATCAAGCAGTGTCATATATTGAATATTAATACATGGCGCAATGTGCTGTATTATAATAATGAAAGCAGGTGGGAATTGTGCCTGTTTGAGAAGACATATCTCAATATTTTCCAAGCAAACACTATGAATGGACATGGAAATGGAAATGTTTAGAGGTCCTCTTCACGTCCGGTCTCAGGTGGCATTTACAAACATAGAGCTATATTGTTCTGAGGAGGCCATGGCATTTTCCTATATATATATATATCCGGCTGACAAAAAGTTACAATGCTGCTGGCTGACTATCCTATCCATAACCCACTCACAATAACTAGACAACCTCCCCTCATTTCTAGATTTTTCTATTTCCCCCTTTCCCTCTCTATTTCTCCATCCCCCTTTACCTCTCTCTCTCTCTCTCTCTCTCTCTCTCTCTCTCTCTCTCTCTCTCTCTCTCTCTCTCTCTCTCTCTCTCTCTCTCTCTCTCTCTCTCTCTCTCTCTCTCTCTCTCTCTCTCTCTCTCTCTCTCTCTCTCTCTCTCTCTCTCTACACACAGCCAGTGCTCTGAATGACAGGCACATACCCACTCAGTTGGCAGAACCGATCGATTTGCTCCAGTGTCTGTATCGGGCTGGCGAGATGGACAAGAAGAGAGTGTTTATGGGGTAGGAGGAGTGACTTCGCAGCCACATGTCCACCTGCACAGACGGGCTCTGAGTCCAGACAGAGGCACCCTGTAGGGGGGCAGCTAGCAACCCAACTGGAACTGAACTGTGACACAACTGCAGTCAAAACAACATGCTGGTTAGCGACTAATTGCGCCTGCCTCCATATGGCGCGGGCTGACCCCGATATGTCCTTAAAGTAAGTGTGTGTGTGTCCGTGTGAGAGAGAGCCCACTCAGACTCGTGTGATGGCAAAACAAAAAGCCCGACATCAGCGATGATAAATCTAGCCATTATTACATGTGAGTTGGGAAAACAGAAACAACCTGCGAATGACTTCTCACACAAACCCAATCCCATACCCCTCCATTCCACCCCTGTCCCCCCATAGTATCCCCCCACTGTCACCCCAAAGGCTGCACCCCCTCCCCTTCCTCTCTTTAAGAAGGCACCTCAATCCATCTGCTACACATTCCCATTTGCATTTCATGCCTCCCGGCTTTTTTTTGAAGTGGCAATATTTTGATGCAGTCAGAAGGACACATTATCATTATTTCAATTTCCTTTGCGAGGGAAAGAGAGAGATGAGAGAGGAAGGGAGGGAGAGAAAGAGTGAGGAAAGGAGGGAAGGAGGGTGGAAAGGAGGAAAGGATGGAGAGAGAGGAAGAGAAATAGAGAGAGAGAGAGAGAGAGAGAGAGAGAGAGAGAGAGAGAGAGAGAGAGAGAGAGAGAGAGAGAGAGAGAGAGAGAGAGAGAGAGAGAGAGAGACAGGGCTCTCAGTTTGTGAGTACAGATGTGCCTGGTAGCAAGGCTGTCCACCTATCCCTGCCAGTGTGCCTGTGGTGTGTACACTTGTATGGATGTTCTTGTATGTGCATTTGAAAGAGGTGGAAGGAGAAAAAGAAAGCAGAGAGAGAGAGGAGGGCACACACACAGAGAGAGGAGGGGACACAGAGAGAGAGAGGAGGGGACACACAGCGAGAAAGGAGGGGACACACAGAGAGAGAAAGGAGAGAAAGGCAGAATGAGAAGAGAGAGAATGGTGAAGAGAGAAAGATGAGAGAAAAGAGTACTGTGAATTTTGTGATGCTGTCTGCAAGCCTCTCCTACAGTAATATGCTTTGTGCTTTGTGATGTGCCTCTCTCTCTCTCTCTCCACCCTAGCTCCCTCTATTCCTGAACAATGACACTGCCAGGCTAGCTCTGCAGAGAGACACTTATAGCACAACATCCTAAATCTCCCTCACTACTGGACTTTACGTTTTAGGAAAAATGGCGATATTAGAGCAGCTCTTCTTCAACCCTGGAAAGAATCATGAGCCTACTTAATTCTAGGTGTCTGTCTGCTATTTTGAATGTGATTTGAATGTTGGCTCTATAATGTGGATTTTTATGCAACAGTAACAGACAGCTATCATAGAAAAGGCATAAAAAGGAGTGATTGAAGGCAATTAGAAAATTGTCGAACTGGAGAGATGTAGAGAGAGAAAGAGAATAGCAGAGGAAGAGGAAGAGAAACAATCTCCAGCTAACATGAGAGAGTATAGGACACAGTCTGATTCTGCCAAAGCCACACTGGAAGCCATTCTCTGTGGCAGTGTTCCACATAACCCCCCTCCCCTCCTTCCATAAATCCACTGTGGAGAAATGAGAATGCACAACCCTCCACCCTGCAACCAGCCCTCTCTTCTTCCCCTGTCCTGTCTATCCTGGTTCCATGGACCAGGTGGGCATGGTGACTGGGACTGCCTGGTTGGGCCTCCCTGTCTGTCTGTCTGTGAGCATAATTTAAAAACTATCCAGCAGGGATCCGGCAGTGGGGAGTAGAGGAGAGCAGCCCTATACAAGCTGTAACTCTCTCTTTCTCAGTCCCAGGCAGCTTCCCAATGAGCTGGGTGCATTTACTCATGTCTCAGTCTATAATACTGCATCAGGGGGGAGTCACCAGCGAGCTCTTATCATGGAAGGGGTCTGTGGGATGATGGGGAAAACGCACTGCATCCTTTCAGCCAGGCCAATATAATGTACTGTAGTGCACTGCATGTCACGATGCTGGAGATGAAGCTGTAATACAGTAGAACAGGGGTGGCCAACCCTCCTCCAGGAGAGTGGATATGCAGGCTTTTGTTTCAGCCCTGCTCTAACACACCTGATTCAGCTCATCGTGGTCTTAAAGAGTAATAGATGCAGGTGTGTTAGAGAGGGGCTGGAACAAAAGCCTGCCTACCCTGTCACTCTACAGGAGGAGGGTGGGCCACTACTGAAGTAAATACTTAATGGGACAGAAATAGAGCAGAGTCTAGATTGAACAGTGCTTCCCCTATCCAGCACGTACAGTGTCGGGAATGTCCTGCTCATGACAATGACAGTCATTGCCCAGGGGTAGAATGAGATTGGATCTGTATTGCTCTCTGCCAGGCTAACAAGCTGACCTATCGTTAACATATTTACTACGCATTATATAGCATACAGCGGCAGTGGACTTCACATACGAAACCACACATGCATAACAAAGCTATCTCAATACCCTGGTCTGTGTGCATTGTTTCAGGCAAACCATTTTCACAGCTATATTGTTTTGGATTTGGTATTTCCCAATGGACTGGCCCAAGATAGGCTGTTATTTACTGAGAATGCTGGGATCCATTAAAGAGCATGGGATTAACCCTCCGCCTTCAACTCTCGCTTTCTGGGGTTAATGTTAATGACGGTCATAAAACGGCAGCGCGCTCAATCTCACATTACTTCCCTGTGGGTCAAAGCCATCCGTATGGAATA
This sequence comes from Oncorhynchus masou masou, assembly GCF_036934945.1. Lineage (NCBI taxonomy): Eukaryota > Metazoa > Chordata > Actinopteri > Salmoniformes > Salmonidae > Oncorhynchus > Oncorhynchus masou. The sequence goes on along the minus strand of NC_088224.1, from coordinate 73,993,967 downwards.
CATTACAATAAATACCACTCTGTGTGGCTGCCTAGAGGTGGCCAGATAGGGGCTGCAGCAATCACCATCAGAGAGAGAATACACACACACTTTCTCACATCAACATACAGCTCAAGTCCCTTCCAAAGATCTCCATGTTACACCCCAACACTAAAATACTCCTGTGCTCTCGGCCTGGCTGGCAATTTCCAAGGAAATGAGAAGCCCTTGCATCAGTGGGTAGATTTAAACAAAAGCACATGAGATTGTCCTAGCACACCAGACAGGTAGTTAGTGATGTGTTTTTATGTGCAGATCGAAATGCAACCCCCAAATCCTCCCGTTTGAATTAAGGGGCCAGGATATGGAAAGACTGAGGGGACAAGCTGGGAGTTCGGAGTTAGCTGCGGACACACACACGCACACACACACACACACACACACACACACACACACACACACACACACACACACACACACACACACACACACACACACACACACACACACACACACACACACACACACACACACACAGCCTAACAAGAAACAGTTTTGCAATGGATTTCTGAAGAAAAAGAGGGACACCTGTTGGACACAATGAGGAACTGCACACTGTAAATGAGCCACTTCCATCAAGTTGTAATTTTTGCTTCAGTTGAGATGTGCTCACAGTCAAAAGGGGCTAGCTGGATGTGAGCAGGCAAACAATGTAAAGGAAATGAGAAGGAATCACTTTGTTTTGAATGAAATGTGTTTTGAATGGTGTTGTCGAAGAAATGAATCTCTCTCTCCATTCAACATTCCCAGTATTCTCTAGCAGGCTACACATATTAAAACATGATTGAATGACTGTGTCTTTCAGCCACAGCACAGGGGTTTGTTTTCGCTTCACCACTGTTTCACACACACACACACACACACACACACACACACACACACGCACACGCACACGCACACGCACACGCACACACACACACACACACATTATATATATATATAATTTTTAATGTATATATTTATTTTCACACTACTGCAACAATGCAGACAAAACCTCCCCTCCCTCTCATCCTCCCAGCTCTAAGTTTCAGGGGCAAAAACAGCAGCCTTCCAAATATCACCTGTCTTTGAATTAAAAACAGGCATTGTTGTCCACAAACCCAACCACTGAAAATGCTCCCCATTATCCGGAGGCAAGAACGAGCTTGCCTCACATCTACACTGGTATAAGTGTTAATTAAGGAGAGTGAATACAATGTGTTTTCAACTGGATCCCTGTTTAATGCTGTCTGGCAACTCTAAATAGAGAAGGACTGAAATCCTCCCCATATGTCTCTATTCACTACTAAGGCTACTTGCCAGGTTGTGTGAAATAATTATAAAACATGTTTAAAAAAGAAGTAGATGTCATTTTAATTCTCCATCCCTGTGTATGAGTTTATGGTTGTAATCTCAATCGTCTATGGGTTGGGACTACTTCTTGTTCATGGCTACTAATGATTATGGAAATAAGCCAATAAGACAAGTTATAAAATACTAATTTAGAGTTTGTAAAAGCAATTTACAAAAAGTAATTTACAAGCCGTTTCATGTATATGCATTATTACAGAGCAGTGACTATAACTGTGTTTAATAGAGAACAAACAAGCCCTATAATAACTATGTACAATTAAATATGAATATTAAGGTAACAAAACTATATATTAGCAATGTAATGAAACACTTATGCATTAATGGATTCGAAATTACATTGTTAAGTTTTAAATACCAGTGGGTTTATAAAAATAAGGAGCAGATTGAAAATAACTTTTATTAATTTTGATACAAGTTACTTTTATACCATTTGATATTTGTTTGCGGCAATTACAAATAAATGCAAGTCAGTTACATCTGCAAATAGTCCACGACAATCCAAATAGGCCAGCCAGCGAGTAACATCTCCAGCCTAGAACTTAAAGACTGTCATAGGCCCAATATTCAGTCCAACTCCCTTCGTCGGACAACTACTTTAGCTGTGTCTGAATGTGAAGAAAAAGGGAACGAGATTAACTGCTTGAAAGATACAGAGTTTATTGAGATGGAAAATGGCTGCCAGTTAGTGGCCTGGGCTAAGTAAATGATATAAAAGGCAATTACATCCTCTTAATGGGTGCCGTTTTTTCTCAGAGTGGGTGAAAGTAATTAAAAAGTTCATTACGGTAATGAGGCAGGCAGCTTTGGAGGAGCCATGGCTCGGCCTGGCCTGGCTAGAACAGACATGAGAACACTCACAGCATGCCGCAGGGACAGACGGGGGACAGACAGGGAACAACATGTGATGATGTCATCTAGAGGGGACGCTGAAGTCTCTCTACACACCTAAGACCTCAACCCACCGCAAATATAACATCTTAAATACCCTGCATGCGTCAATTGACTATGCACAAGATTATATGAGACACTTCAATGCATTTTTGACATTTTACATTTTCACATCTGATTTGCTTTTTGCTGAAGATTACGTTTTAAGAACATAATGAACATAAATGAATGAACATGAAATGGCACATTGGATTCTCCATGCAAGGGATACTGTATAAAACCATGTCATGGCTCTCCAGTGTACTCATCCTCACTGTTTTTTCTGCACAGACCTAAATGATGGTTGTGCATTGAGTTTTCTGAGTACTCTGGACACGTAGAGAGACTGGTCTATACAAACACGCCACACCACTGTTATTTCAGCCAGATGCCTCTCGTGTGTGATGGAGAGAACAGAGAATCGATCCAAAGTTGTTTCAGATGCAAATCAGCACTCTGAAGGAGACAGCAGACATACAGCATGGAGGAGAACAAGAAGGGTGGGAGAAGGAGGGGTGAGGATAGAGAGGCAGCAAGAGGAAGGTAGAGAGGGAGAAATAGATTGGTGAAATTCAGCATTGATGTCAGTCAGAGACTTTCATGTCTGTTCTTCAAAAAACAACTTGCAAATATGCTCATTTCAAGTAAACGTTGTTTGTAAAAACGTGCAGTGTAGGGGCAAGGTGGAGGGACAGGTTGGAGGGGGTCTATTTTAGCCCTGTGTGCCCGAGCAAGAGGCTCCCACTGAGCACTAATCTGATCAATGTTATGAAAACAATCCTGATGATGCCCTGGAATTATCCAGACGAGGCTCCCCGCTAGGCAGGAGATTGGAGAACAATCTGGGAGAGACCTAGCCTAATGACACCGCTAACTATCCAGCAAGCCTGGGAAATTGGGTGCCTGGTACTTGGTGAGCCCTTAATGGTGAATGCACTGTGAGTCAATTAGCAACTGTAAATACTGTACAGTGTGCACCTTAGAGACTATTTGTACTGACTCTCCACACATCCAACCCTTACACACAATCACACATGCACACAATCATCCATAAACAAACACACACAAGCACACATGTACACACAAACACACAGTCAACGCTGCTGTTCTATGCTATTTATTCAACTGCGCAACCAATACAGGACTGATATTGAATCCTACTGCACCGGCTCTGACACTCGTCAGATGTGGCAGGGCTTGCAAACTATTACAAAGGGAAACCCAGGCTCGAGCTGCCCAGTTACGTAACCTACCAGATGAGCTAAATGCCTTCTATGCTCGCTTCGAGGCAAGCAACACTGAACCGTGAATGAGAGCAACAGCTGTTCCGGGTGACTGTGTGATCATGCTCTCCGTAGCCGATGTGAGTAAGACCTATAAGCAAATCAACATTCCCAAGGCCGTAGGGCCAGACGGATTACCAGGACACGTACTCAGAGAATGCGCTGACCAACTGGCAAGTGTCTTCACTGACATTTTCAACCTCTCCCTGACCGAGTCTGTAATAACGACGTGTTTCAAGCAGACCAGCATAGTCTCTGTGCCCAAGAAAGCCAAGGTAACCTGACTACTGCCCCGTAGCACTGAGGTCTGTAGCCATGAAGTGCTTTGAAAGGCTGGTCATGGCTCACATCAACATCATCATCCCAGAAACCCTAGACCCACTATAATTTGTATACCGCCAGTTCCACAGATGACGCAATCTCCATTGCACTCAACTGGATCCTGGACATCCTGATGGGCCTCCCCCAGGTGGTGATGGTAGGCAAAAACACATCTGCCGTGCTGATCCTCATCACAGGGGCCCCTCAGGGGTACATGCTTAGACCTTCCTGTTCTCCATGTTCACCCACAACTGCATGACCACTCACAGCTCCAACACCATCATTAAGTCTGCCGACGACACAAACGGTGGTATGCCTGATCACCGACAATGAGACAGCCTACAGGAAGGAGGTCAGAGACCTGACAGTGTGGTACCAGGACAACAGCCTTTCCCTCAACACGAGCAAGACAAAATAGCTGATTGTGGACTACAGGAAAAGGGGGGGCCGAGCATGCCCCCATTCACATTAACGGTCTGTAGTGGAGCGGGTTGAGAGCTTCAAGTTCCTTGGCGTCCACATCACTAGCAAACTATCATGGTCCAAACACACCAAGACAGTCGTGAAGAGGACATGACAACGCCCGCTCCCCTCAGGAGACTGAAAAGATTTGGCATGGGTCCTCAGATCCTCAAAAAGTTCTACAGCTGCACTATTGAGAGCATCCTGACTGGTTGCATCACCGCTTGGTATGGCAACTGCTCGGCATCCGACGGCAAGGTGCTACAGAGGATAATGTGTACGGTCCAGTACATCACTGGGGCCAAGCTTCCTTCCCTCCAGGACATTTATAGCAGGTGGTGTCAGAAGAAGGCCCTAAAAATTGTCAAAGACTCTAGCCACCCTAGTCATAGATTGTTCTCTCTGCTATCGCAGAGAGAGTGGTACCAGAGCACCAAGTCTAGCTCCAAAAGGCTCCAAAACAGCTTCTATCCTCAAGCCATTAGACTGCTAAACAGTTAATTGAATGGTTACCGGGACTATTTGTATTGACACCCTTTTTTACGCTGCTGCTACTTGCTGTTTATTATCTATGCATAGTCACTTTATCCCTACCTACATGTACATAATACCTCAATTTACCTCGACTAACCTTTACCTCCGCACATTGATTCTGTACCGGTACCCCCTGTAAATAGCCTCGTTATTGTTATTATTATTTTTTTAAATGTTTATTTTAGTTTACTATTATTAAAAAAAGTTGGTACTTAAAAAAAAAAGAATCTGCATTGTTGGTTAAAGGCTTGTAAGTAAGCGTTTGGCGGTAAGGTCTACTACACCTGCTGTATTCGGTGCATGTGACAAATAATATTTGATTTGATTTGAATATACTACCCACAATGTATTTGTAAATACAGTCATTCTTGACGTAGCACATTCATTATCTATGCTGTATATCCTACTGTGTATATATCAGGATACTACTATACTACCTCTTCCACTACTTATTATCATTTGAATTTTTTTTCTTGATATTGATTATTGTACTAGAATGTTGCTATCACACAACCATTTCGCTGCACCTTTTATACCTGCTGTAAACTGTGTATGTGACGAAAAACATTTGATTTGATTTGCAGACCGGCGGCTTGGAAGAAGTCTCTGAGAAAGGATTAGGATTCATTAGGATTCATCTGCCTCCGGGACTGGCCTCATAGTGTTTAGAGTAAATGACAGTAAATAGAAGCTGGTAATCAGCCACTGACCACCTAGAGGAGAAATCACCTGTGGGATGAATAAAACATGTGTACAAAAGGTGGCTGTAAAGTGATCTGAGATGAGGGAGTATGGCTGCTGTCTGTCAAAGGTCATTGGGGGGCCTAGCCCCTAGACAATGGTATGTTAGGTACAGAGACTTGCTGATTGGGCTAGTTCAATGATTGTGCATCATATCAGTAAAGCTGCAGTTGAGCTCCCATAGACATACAAACCTACAACAGGCCACCCAGGCACTATTGGCAGCATCACTTGTAGCGTTCTGATTTGGCAGAGCCATAGCCAACGGCTACACTGCAATTTTCATTACTGGAGGGCCGGCTGTAGTTTTACGGCACTGCACCCAGCAATTTGTATTTACAATTCGTCCAAGTGTGCCTGTGTGTGTGTGTGTGTGTGTGTGTGTGTGTGTGTGTGTGTGTGTGTGTGTGTGTGTGTGTGTGTGTGTGTGTGTGTGTGTGTGTGTGTGTGTGTGTGTGTGTGTGTGTGTGTGCGTGCGTGCGTGCGTGCGTGCGTACGTGCGTGCATGTGTGCTATACTGTTTGTGTGTCTCTATACAAACTTGTGTTTTTTGTGTGTATTTATGTGTGCTTATGCATACATTTGTGATTATGTTTGTGCGTAGAAATGAACGTGTGTTGGTGGTGCCATGCCATGCATCAGTGCCTCACGCAAACACCCATCCCCACTCTCTCTCCTCCCTCCTACCCCCTACTCCCCTGTTTGGCAGTGAGTGACTCATAATCCACTTTCCTCTCCTCCTCTCTTCTCCTCGGCACCACACACAGCCAGGGTCTCTTTAAACAGAAAAACAAAGCAACTATGAGAGAGTGAAGGATCATTTAATAGGATTTCATTCAGCAGTGATGGGGGAGGGAGACAGGGAGCCAAGCCAATGGAAGACTGGGCCAAGGCACATTCTCCTGCGTGAGACAGGAACACCTGAAAAATACAGTAGGAGGAGGAGGAGGAGACACATAACGGGGGTGATTACCTCCTAGGGCCAGGAAACAAATAGGACTGGGTGCAATCAAGGCCATGCCTTGTCTAATCAAATGATGCTGGAGGCACTAATCCCAGCATTTAAGGAAAACATGAAGCCTTGTTGTCTTCTGGCCACATTCAGGGATGTGAGAGGAGTGGAAAGGCGGTTGAAGGGCTCATACACACATACACCTTGTACATAGACTTATGAATGCCATTTAGAAAGAATTGGAAGTGCCTTGCAGTACTGTTATGAATAAACCCTTTGGTGCAAACTGCACAATTTCAATTTCAATAGTAGTATTACATGAGTAACAAGACGTGCAACCTAAGTTGTTGTCTAATAGTTGATACCGTGAGACAGTGGAAGCAGTGACTTTCTCAGAGAAATACTGTCAAGTCAGTGTGAGTGGAAATAAAATCAAAGACCGCCTTGAGATACCTATATTGGGACAGAGTGGCTCACTGCATATGTATTCACGTCAACAGCATTGTGCTTACTCACTATGTATTCACGTCAACAGCATTGTGCTTACTGAATATGTATTCACGTCAACAGCATTGTGCTTACTGAATATGTATTCACGTCAACAGCATTGTGCTTACTGAATATGTATTCACGTCAACAGCATTGTGCTTACTGAATATGTATTCACGTCAACAGAATTGTGCTTACTGACTATGTATTCATGTCAACAGCATTGTGCTTACTGACTATGTATTCACGTCAACAGCATTGTGCTTACTGAATATGTATTCACGTCAACAGCATTGTGCTTACTGAATATGTATTCACGTCAACAGAATTGTGCTTACTGACTATGTATTCACGTCAACAGCATTGTGCTTACTGAATATGTATTCACGTCAACAGCATTGTGCTTACTGAATATGTATTCACGTCAACAGAATTGTGCTTCCTGACTATGTATTCACGTCAACAGCATTGTGCTTACTGAATATGTATTCACGTCAACAGCATTGTGCTTACTGACTATGTATTCACGTCAACAGCATTGTGCTTACTGAATATGTATTCACGTCAACAGCATTGTGCTTACTGAATATGTATTCACGTCAACAGCATTGTGCTTACTGAATATGTATTCACGTCAACAGCATTGTGCTTACTGAATATGTATTCACATCAACAGCATTGTACTTACTGCATATGTATTCACATCAACAGCATTGTGCTTACTGAATATGTATTCACATCAACAGCATTGTACTTACTGCATATGTATTCACATCAACAGCATTCTGCTTTTGTTTATGTACACATTGTTTTGTATTTGTTTATAGTGCTGGATGACAGAAATAAATGTTTTTGGTGTGTGTGTGTGTGTGTGTGTGTGTGTGTGTGTGTGTGTGTGTGTGTGTGTGTGTGTGTGTGTGTGTGTCTGCGTGAGTGCGTGCGTGCGTGCATGCGGTGTATATTTGGAAGTGTGTATGTGTGATGTCTCAGTTGAGTGCAACAGGGTGAGAGAGAAAGAGAAAGAGACTGAGTGGGATTGAGAGGAAGAGTTAGAGGGTCCCCCTACAAGCCAGCGACCGCTAGTAGTTCAGAGTCTAACAGGGCCAATCAGCCTCAGAGTGTCAGATAATGAGGGTTGCTAGGGCCTCTCCTCCCCTCTCCTCCTCTCCTCCTGTTATCAGCCAGACCATACTTCTGCTGAATCAGGCAGGCGGTGGGTGTGAAGCAGGTTATTAGGGGACAGATTAGGTCATCCTTTACCTGCCTTACCTCCATCTGATCCCACCTCTTTCACCAACGGTCCGGCAGTCACTCATAGCGATATGATCCTAATTTTCACAAAGGAACCCAAAAAGGCTGGGCTGTCTCGTGAGGCCTTGGTGTTCCAGCTCTCTCTCTCTCTCCTTCACGCCACTGCTCCTCTCACCACACACCCTGCCGAGCGCAGCCGCCCAGCAACTTACAATTTTCCCATTATCATATTTGACTTCCACCTCTTCCACTCGTCTGAGTGGCCCATTTTATCCGGCGAGCAGTGCACTTAAGGAGGAGTTTACAACCTCTCTGGCTTCCACAGCGCCGGACACAGACATCAAATAGAGCCCGAGATGTCTCACAAGTGCACGCATCGGAGAGTTGACCACCAGACAAAGCATGTTGTGGCTCAGAGAGGTCTAAGTCTGCTTTACCCTGCCTAGAAATATACAACAGCGCACTGCCACATAATCATAATCAAAGTGTTCTACAGGCAGCAGAGTTAGTTGCTCATGTAACATAAACCTCCAACATGTCCCAGCTACACTGGGAGGGAATCAGCCTAGGCAGCCCCAGAGATCACAGCATTTGAATAAATCGAGTTGAAGGCACCTTTTTCACCAGCGGAAGAGATTAAAATTGTGAAATGTGTAAACGTCTTTTAAGAAGCTGGGGCCTGGCGATAAAGCATGATGTGCTGCTACTAAGGAAGAAGAGGAGGCGAGGCGAGGCGAGAGGAGAGGAGGGAAACATGGACTTTGGCAAATGTGGTCTCTTCAGTATGTTCTGGGCTGGGTTACCTTCACTTTGACTGCTCATCTTTTCTGCTGCAGCCTGTAAGCCTTCAATTAAATGACGGCTACCTTTTTCAAGTCACTAATCCTCTTAACTCAGTGTCTGCACCCTTTGCCATACGCAAAGAACCCTGCATGGCAAAGAGAAGAACATTTTGGAGAGTAGAGTCAGTCCTCTCTGCCCCCTCTCTCTCTCAACGTTGCCATACTTTATGGGGTTCACCAAGTGGGGGCCCCCACAGGCCCCCAGGCTTTATGACAGCAAGATCAAAGGTCAAAGATGAAGGGTCAGGGTCAGCTACACCGCTCCTCCCATCCCCTAAGTCTTAGCTTTACTTTGCCTCCGTTCTTGAACCCAAAAAGCATTTCCAAAGAACATTGGAATACATAACATAATGTAGCTCATTTTTTTTGCTATTATTTCTTATTCAGGAAGCATTATGAATTTGAGATGTCGGAAATTGAACCATACTTCCTCAAATCTACCAAAAGGGAAATGAAACATTTAGCAATGGTAAATTTCCCTTCCCAAATGGGTTAAATTGCAGAGTGTTGGAAATTGTGGGGAAAGCAATTTTAGGGGGAGAACAAAGTGCAAAAGCCTTCATCATTTAGGTTTAGATTCGACCCTCATCGTTTTCGATTTAGTATATGCAGAGAGTTAGGCAGGAGGCAGGCAGATGGGGAGGCAGGTGTTTGGGGGCCGTAATGGAAAGACAGGAGCTTGAGACAGAAATACCGGTCGCAGGTCAAAGAGGACAGAAGAGGATTCACAGAACTCTCAGACCTTCAGATGACCTCCACAGTTCTGTCACAATACGACCATAGTCATCCTACATTTACTACACAATACTACCATAGTCATCCTACATTTACTACACAATAATACCATAATTATCCTACATTTACTACACAATACTACCATAGTCATCCTACATTTACTACACAATACTACCATAGTCATCCTACATTTACTACACAATACTACCATAGGCATCCTACATTTACTACACGATACTACTTTAGTCATCCTACATTTACTAGACAATACTACCATAGTCATCCTACATTTACTACACAATACTACCATAGTCATCCTACATTTACTACACAATACTACCATAGTCATCCTACATTTACTACACAATACTACCATAGTCATCCTACATTTACTACACAATACTACCATAGTCATCCTACATTTACTACATAATACTACCGTAGTCATTCTACATTTACTACACAGTACTGCCATAGTCATCCTACATTTACTACACAATACTACCATAGTCATCCTACATTTACTACATAATACTACCATAGTCATAAATAACATTTTATGTACTGTACTATAGGAAAGATGCAAGCTGAAAATCTATGGTAATTCAAATTAGCTCCACATGTAACCAGACTAAACATTTACGTCACAACATAAAACAGTGATTTGTGTTTACGTTAATTGTGGTTTTGTTTGTGTCGCTAGCAGTCACGTAAATACATGTTTTCCCATACTGACTCATAGAGCACCCATGGAGAGCTGCCTTTCAGTGGCCTTATTGATTGATGTTGTGTACAATGCCTCTTTAAGAGAGGGGGTGTTCCCTCTATAATCAGAGTACGTTAACTATTGATTGGCTAGTGGCAGGCAAACAGGGGAGGACACAGTCACAGAGTCATGGACAATTAATGTTCTCTCCATAGGTCTCTCTCACTCTGTCTTGCTCTCTCTCTCCCTCTCTCATTCTGTCTTGCTCTCTCTCTCCCTCTCTCACTCTGTCTTGCTCTCTCTCTCCCTCTCTAACCCTGTCTTGCTCTCTCTCCCCCTCTCTCTCAGGCAATTAAATTCTATTCAAAGTGGTTTATTGACATGGTAAATATGTATCTACACTTCCAAGGTGTGGAGGACCATATACATTATTACACACCAAACAAAACTGCTCTAAACAGTAGTGTCTCCCACTGTCACTAACTAGCTGGTAAAATGAGATGGACACTGACATGTCGTGTTGTGATGTACAACACACAAACACACCCACGCACCATGTCAACCCACGCACACAAACAAATCCACGCACCATGTCCACCCACGCACACAAACAAATCCACGCACCATGTCCACCCACGCACACAAACAAATCCACGCACCATGTCCACCCACGCACACAAACAAATCCACGCACCATGTCCACCCACGCACACAAACAAATCCACGCACCATGTCCACCCACGCACACAAACAAATCCACGCACCATGTCCACCCACGCACACAAACAAATCCACGCACCATGTCCACCCACGCACACAAACAAATCCACGCACCATGTCCACCCACGCACACAAACATACCCACTCGCACCATGTCCACCCACGCACACGAATACACCGATGCACAGTGTCCACCCACCCACCCACACAAACACACCCACGCACCATGTCCACCCACCCACCCACCCACACCCACACGCACACAAACACACCCACGCACCATGTCCACCCACACGCACACAAACACACCCACGCACCATGTCCACCCACCCACACGCACACAAACACACCCACGGACCATGTCCACCCACGCACACAAACACACCAACGCACCATGTTCACCCACCAACACGCACACAAACACACCCACGCACCATGTCCACCCACGCACACAAACACACCCACGCACCATGTCCACCCACCCACACGCACACAAACACACCGACGCACCACGTCCACCCACACGCACACAAACACACCCATGCACCATGTCCACCCACACGCACACAAACACACCCACGCACCATGTCCACCCACCCACACGCACACAAACACACCCACACACCATGTCCACCCACGCACACAAACACACCCACGCACCATGTCCACTCACCCACACGCACACAAACACACCAACACACCATGTCCACACATGCACACAAACACACCCACACACCATGTCCACCCACGCACACAAACACACCCACGCACCATGTCCACCCACGCTCACAAACACACCCACGCACCATATCCACCCACCCACACGCAGACAAACACACCGACGCACCAACGTCCACCCACACGCACACAAACACACCCACTCGCACAATGTCCACCCACACGCTCACAAACGCACCCACGCACCACGTCCGGCCACACGCACACAAACACCCACACGCTCACAAACACACCCACGCACCATGTCCACCCACCAACACGCACACAAACACACCCACTCGCACCATGTCCACCCATGCACACAAACACCCACACGCTCACAAACACACCCACGCACCATGTCCACCCACCAACACGCACACAAACACACCCACTCGCACCATGTCCACCCATGCACACAAACACCCACACGCTCACAAACACACCCACGCATACAAACACACCCACTCGCACTATGTCCACGCACACAAACACACCCACACACCATGTCCACCCACATGCACACAAACATATACGTAGCAAAAATAAGAAAGTCCAAGGAAATCAAGTCTCCTCATTCAACACAGAACAATGAAAATGGGCTGGTAATGACAATAAGAGCTCTGTAATTACCAATCTTTAGCAAAGAGAAAAGCCATTATCTGTCAATATCCTCTGAGCCCGCCCGCCCGCCTCAGAATAGCAAGCCTGGCTGCAACACAATAACTTACTGGACAATTTTACAATGCTCCTGTATCCTTTTCAATCAAATATCCAATATTAACACCAAGAAATAATTTATTCTGCTTTATTACAAATGCAACCCTCCTTTTTTGATAAATCAGCCACTAAGGCTAGAATAATTCACAGTGGAAATCAAGCATATTTTCTTTGAGGCAGAATTACAATCAAAAAGAGTAATTATTTCAAAGTTTTTGTTCTGTGGAACAGAGCCAGAGAGACAGAGACAGAGACAGAGACAGAGACAGAGACAGAGACAGAGAGAGAGAGAGAGAGAGAGAGAGAGAGAGAGAGAGAGAGAGAGAGAGAGAGAGAGAAAGAATGAGAGGTAGAGAGAGAGAGAGAGAGAGAGAGAGAGAGAGAGAGAAGGAGAGATAGAGAGAGAGAGCGAGAGAGAAAAAGAGAGAAAAAGAGAGAGAGAGAGAGACTAGTATCACTTTGTCTAGCTGTTCTTGTCCTCTAACTAGTTGTGGTAGAAACTATTGCCTCTTGTCAAGGTATCATGGTACACAATACATAACAGAAATACAGTGAGAAGGGAGTTTCAATTATTCAGTTAGATTCTGACAGTTAGATTTGAGATGTTCTGATCATGGAGACAATGCTGATATCCCTGTGAAGTTGTCAATTTCTATGTTTGGTACCAAAACTAGTAACATCTATTGTCACGTACAGTAGTGTACTGTCATGACTTGTCTGCCATGCTGGCATACAGCACCTCCAAACCTCCTTCCTCTCATTAGAATACACACAGAAACCACATATGCGCCGCTACATCAATTAGCAGCAATTAACACTGGCTCGCGGAGCACCTGTGTAGCGTTAGCGTTAGTATCTGGGCCATGTCAACAGGAGTGTGTGGTGTGGTGTAACACAGAGATGCCCCAGGTGGACCCTGTCAGCCCCCAGTTGGCCCATGTCTCAGCCTGTCTCTCTGAGACAGGACCAGCCACCAGACAGGTGAGCACAGAACTCTGGTGTACGGGACATTCATTGATATTTGTTTTAGGTGGCCTATGCAGTATGATGAAGATGGATTTATTGATGCATTTTGAACTGATCATGGCCATTCTATTTCCTTCTAGATCTATAGCTGTCACTTTTATTTCTAGATCCTCCATCCAGCAAAGCAGCAGTCAGTCCACATTATTATCATTTCTCATGACTAGCACAGAACTCTAGAAAGGCCAGAATCTGTGTTTAGTGGAGGGAGACAGGAGGGAAGGGAAGGGTGTGGGGTGGGGTGGGGGGCAGGCAGGACTAGATGAAAGAAACAGCTGTATACAAATGACAGCCATGCAGCACACCCCTCCACTGCCTCCTGCGGTGGAGTGCCCTGTGCGGTCATCAAACCGCTTCAAAGAGGAATGCAGGCAAGTGCCACAGAATCCTCAAAGAGCCAGCCTCTGTCACACAGCCACAACCCCCCCCGCACACACACACACACACACACACACACACACACACACACACACACAGACACATACATTAGAGAGAGAATGAGAATGAGAGAGAGGCAGAGTGTGAGAGAGAGTGTGTGTGTTGGAGGGAGTGTGTGTGTGAGAGGGAGTGTGTGAGAGAGAGAGTGTGTGTGAGAGAGAGTGAGAGAAAGACAGAGAGGGCTGGCTTCATGATGAATTGCATGTATAGCCAACATTATAGACAAGGGTTGGTTAGATCTATGCAGTCCATATAGGGAAGTGTATGTGTGTACATATATGTAAGTGTTTGTGTGTGTATGGTGAGTGACTCACGAGCGAGCGTCCTTTATTTTCTCATTTATGGGTCTTGCAGGGAGATCTCAGAAAACACATTTTATGGTGCATTACATTTGGTTGGAGTTTTACAAAGGAACAGCCATATACATCAAACAAACATAACCTGTCAATATAATAGGTTTGTATCCTATCAACCAGTTTCCTCAGACCATAGCTGCAGTGACCTTTTAGACCCTTCTCCTCTGCACACTGTACCTGTGAGAAGTGTCATACAGCAAGACGACAGTGTGAAAATGCTAAATGGTGCCAACAAAGGAATTGGCGCCAGCATACTGCAGAGTACACTGTACAAGTGAATACACACCAATATACTGTAACTAGGAAGGGTATTAGTGTATGAACAGAAGACTGTGTGTGTGTGTGTGTGTGTGTGTGTGTGTGTGTGTGTGTGTGTGTGTGTGTGTGTGTGTGTGTGTGTGTGTGTGTGTGTGTGTGTGTGTGTGTGTGTGTGTGTGTGTGTGCATGCATGGAAGAGTGTGTCATGGAGGTCTCAGTTGGAGATCATGGGTGCTCAGTGTGTGACTTGGGGGGTGGAAGGGGGTGCCTGTATGGAGGGTAGAGGGAGGAATGGTGGGGTGTGTGGAGGGGGTGGTGTTACCAGGAAAAGGAATCACACCTCCATGCCAGCCCCCCCATAGTAATTACACACTCCAGTGGCTGGACTGGGAGGGAAATTGAAGGCCTGGGCAAGGGAGGCCCCAGCTGCCTCTCCCTCCCTCCCCATCAGCCGAGTGGTGATTGAACCTGGCTAACAAACACACGGCACACACACGGCACAGACGCACACACGGCACACACGGCACACAGACAACACACATGACACACACACACATGGCACACCCTGATACACACACACACATACTGAATCCTCAGAGGAAATGCTGCTTTGTGTCGCGGTAATGAGATTCTCACACACCCTGCCTTATTTACCAGCCCAGATGGGTGAGGACGACGGAGGGAGGGAGGAAGAGAGAGAACGCTGGAGAGAGAGGAAGGGAGGGAAAGAGGAAGAGATGGAGGATGAGGGGAAGAAGAAGGGGCAGGCCATAGCCAGCCAGCTTCACTCCACAATTATTATAAATAAATAAAAATATCCACCCCACTGCCTAGAGAGACAGTTCAGCTGGCCTGGGCTGAAGGAGTGGGGGATGGATAGAATGTTTCCTAAAATAAGCATATTTTGGCTGTGGGTGGGACCTTTTCTCATTCATTTGGACAAGAGAGAAGGTAATATTGATCAAAAGTATGAAACTATACGCAGCCAAGCACGTCTGGGCCCTGTGTCGCCCTTGTCCTCCTTGGCACAGCGGGGGAGGGACAGTCGCCAGTGAGTCATGGGACTTGTATACAATTAAACACATCAGCGTGGGGTAACCCACCACACCTGCAGGGGGTGAGGACAGCAGCACCTCGGACAGACCAGGCACACAAACACACAAACACACACATACACCAGACAGGGGTGGGGACAGGATAATTAAGAAGATACCTTGAGAAGGGGACCAAAGTCCAGCTAAGACCTCAATTTCCACTCAATACACAGTAGCAAGATGAAGAAAATAAATATAGATAACACGAACACATGGTGAAAATGTATTACATAATAATAACTTATTAATTACTTTTTTATTTCTTTGAATTCGTCAAAACATGCACTTGTTCCCTACCAGGTAGTTACAATTGTATTTCTTTGAATTAGCCGAATGTACCCGTTGTTACCACATAAATTCCTACCAGGAAATAGAGGAAATGGCACCGTTAAATGAAGTGCTACTGACAACGTTATACAAATGTTCATGAAAACAGGTGTCATAGTTGTTGGACTAAAGCAGTAGTTTGTCAGACAGTGCTTGCTTTATTTAGCAACCAATCTCACAAGCAGTGCTATTCTTGTTTGCGTTAGACGGAATTACCTTGATTATGTACCAAAAAAGTCAATTAAATGAACTGTGAAAGGCTATTTATTTTAACCCCAGAATGTGTTAGCTTTTTCTTTAATAGGCATTATAGGAAAAAACTGAATAGCACAAAATTGGCAGAACAAAGAAAGAAGCATTGACGTTACTGTGAGCAGCTGAGTCCCACTGCCATCATGTGGTCAAATAGAAGTACTGCACAACTGCAAACTAACATGGGTACCATTACTGTGTAAACCAGTATTTCTATAGTCATTCGTAGGGGACACCTTGGAGCACACATTTTTGTGCTAGCCCTGCTATAACACACCTCACTAGCTAATAAACTAGTCACCAAAAATGTGCATGTCTGAGGTTTTGGACTTCAATAAAATCCCTCCCTATTCTTGCGTGTTGAGTATAATCCACTCTTACAGAATACACATCTTTATTACTAGAGTGCAACAAATTGATTTCTCCTCCACATGTCACTTCATACGCCTGTTGTGTTCAGTAGGGCTACCCACTCTGTTGCCAAGTATACAGTAGGAGCAACTTCAGTCTGAAGAAACCCTCTATTTTAACCACAGTCAGACTGACAGCCAAGCACTCAGAGACTCACACCCACACGCACACACACATCACGCACGCACACACACACACACAAAGTTAGAGGGAGTGATATGTGAGTGAGAAAAAGACAATGTGATTGCCTTTGATAGACTGTGGGATTCTTTCTGTCTCACTGAGTTTGAATATTTTCCCAGATCAAATTAAGAGTAATTACACAAGACCATCTCATGTAGAATGAGGGAGTGGCCAAGAATGTTTCACTGAATTGTTAACAGCCCACTGAGAAAAGACGTCAATTCGATGTTGTTCAACGTAATTTCATTTAAATGACATGGAAACAACGTTGATTCAACCAGTGTGTGCCCAGTGGGAGATGTCATATTGGCAATGCATTCACTTTCTTCACACATAGCTACAGTTGAAGTCAGAAGTTTACATACACTTAGGTTGTAGTCATTAAAACTTGTTTTTCAACCACTCCACAAATTTCTTGTTAACAAACTATAGTTTTGGCAAGTTGGGTAGGACGTCTACTTTGTGCAGGACACAAGTCATTTCTCCAATAATTGTTTACAGACAGATTATTTCACTTATAATTC